>NC_140231.1:28286781-28571781 GCF_951802725.1 Rutilus rutilus | reverse complement strand
TCTTCTTCATTCGCTTTTGAGAAGACATGTGGAAGTCCTTCGTTTGGTGTCATAATATGATGCCCATATATAGTTGTCAGTCGGTTTTAATGGGCGGGATTTATGGTAATTGAGAGAATGAGCGTGCACGCGCGTCCCATTTATGACTGATTTGAATTCATTAACACACACACACACATTTCACTGAATCAGGAGAAGAATTTTCGGGAATGTCTCTTTATGCGCAAATCACTCACATATTTACTCGTATGTTTACGAATGTTTCATGAATGAGACCCAATGTATGTCACTTTGGAGGAAAAAAAGTGTCTAACAAATCCTTAAATGAAAACTGTAAATGTGCATTATTCATTGACAAGGCTGTCAAAAGATTTTAGGAACGGGGCAACATTAAAAATCTCAAAATGGCCATAAATCAGCCATTTGACTGGTTTGGCCAATATATATGTAGTGTGTTGGGCAATATATTGGTTAAAACAATATACTGCACTTTATAAAATAATTTGTATTTTTTACAGAAAACTTTAAAGACCGGCCACTCATGATGATCTCTGACTCATGATGTCATGTGTTTAACCAGCTGTATTATTTAGGGCTGGGTATACAGATATCCCTACTCGATTGGGATTCACAAGATCTCAATTCGATAAAATAAAACTAATCTCACACATAAATATATACAATAGAAAAAAGATACAAATGAAATAATCCATTCAGGTAGAGGTAGTTTTCAGGTTCAGAAATTGAATAAATTAAATGTAAACCAACACTGCATATAATATTCACTGTATAAATTAAATAAAGATTAATCCTTATTAAAGTTACAAAAGTTATTCAGTGAAGAGCAGTGAGTGATTTCTTTGTCTTTTGTTTAATTAACATTATAAACACGGATATAGCAGCAGGAATATTAGGATGCTGTTACTTTAAGAATAATGCACGGATCCAATATACTGATACACATGCGTTGTCTCTCTCTACGGTTTACATTTACTTAAGCCATAATAAGCTATATTTACTAGGATACTCGCCAAAGTGTAGCCTGACAAGCCAGACCCACATCAAGATGTTGGGTCTGGGACCACACCATTGGCACGGCTCAATCCGAGGGGCGGGATAAATGGTTGTCTTTCAAATTCCCTCTGCACGCAATAGGATAGCGCTGCAACCAACCAGAGTGTTTTCCCACCAGCGGAGCTAGTTGATAGATTAAGCTTTTGCCGTATCCGCAAGCTAACGGAGAGTTGCTAGACGACCCTGGCTGCAAATTACATTTGCTGCCGCTAGGGTATGTCTAGATTTCTAGGCTAGCCAAAGTGAGCATTTTTAGACAAATTTGTGTGAATTTGTCTATTCAAGCGCAAAGAGACGTGAAAGAGAATTCCTTTTATTATTTCCACAGACGTACAGCTTTCTGTGCGCCCACAAAACTTCTCACACAGCGCTTGCAAGTTCTCTTTCATGTCGTCTTGCGCTTGAATTGTTAAATCAGCAAGGCTTGAACACGCGAGCAACTGATAAACTTTCTTGACCATGCAGCGCTGGCCCGATCGGGACACTGACAGTTCCTTCACCTGTCCAGAACGTCTTTCACGTGAAAGGCGCACCTCCATCCGCCATGTTAAGCATTGAAGAAATGACTGGTTGGTTCCCGCTGTAACATCGTGCAAGGTAAATAAGAGGATGACGTCTGGTGGAGAAGACTAGTAGTATGATTAACGTCATTTAGATGATATGTTCAATGTTTGCAGAAAAAAAGACAGAAAATAGATCGATTTGTGGTTTTTGAGAATCAATATCAATTCGACTTTTTGATTTATCAAAAAATAGGGGTATTATTGTGGTTATCAGTACGTTCAGGTAGATTATAAACACTAACAGTGTTGTAATGTGCTGGTCATCTTTTCCACCAATGACAGCTGTTCTTCTTGCAAGGTGTGGTGATGCAGGCCTATGAAGAGTTATCCTGAGGCCTTGTCCACACTAATGCTTTCGTTTGAAAACGCATCTTTCTCTCCCAGACAGCAGCATAGTGTCAGCCCACATCTGGGCCGGGTGGAATCCACGTGTACCAGATGTGGGCCGGATCTGGGCCGACAGTATGTTGCTGTCTGGGCTCTCAGACCAAACATATAATGGTGAGTGAGTGCGACCTGTATGCATCAGTGAATGGTGAGATGTTTCGCTAAAGAAAACGATCCTGCCAGAAGAATTGCGTGATAACTTTGTCTTGTTCCATCTGTATGATCTCAGTAAGCCTTTATGAGGGTTTACGCATGCGCAGTAAGGTGAATTTTGCGACGTTTCAGTGTGGACGAGAAACTTTTGGAAAACGCTAGTGTGGATTGAGAGCGCTTTGAAACGAAAACGCCGGATTAATGTAAACGCACCATAAGGTGAAGTGTCAGTGCTATAAGACCTAGTGCTGTAGTACACGTGGATGCTTGTAATGTCAGTTAATTACCACCCTCAGGTCAAGCCCCTCTCATTCGGCTACATCCCACGTTTTCAAAAGCCTCAAGGGGGTTCCTGAAATGCCCTATCAAGTGGTCAGGATTTCATGCCAAATGTCGCTATCACAGTAGGATTCTCTTCTCAGCCGCATTCTGAAGCAAATATTTTTTATAAAACATCCACTTTTCACCATTTTACTACCAATATATTCATCCAGTGAAGAAACCAGACAACTGGATGGCGTTGGTCTGAACGAACTGCCAGCCGATTTTGCATCTCTCCGTCTTCTCCTTCTTCCGCCATCCCTTTACGACCCTTCACTTGCCGTTTTCTTTTTTCTTTTCTTCTTCTTTTTGGTGATGTATTCCAGTCTGTGTTTTCTGGCCTAGCTCAGCGGATGCACTTAATAAAATGACAGGCGTAATTTGCTTTTGTCACCGGGTCTCGCCGCCGACCCGCCGCCTCAAAAATACAGTATTAGAGGGGAGAGAATGTGTGTGTCGAGTCTAATTCTTTTCTCTATTTTCCAGAGAGATGCTTTTTCCATTAAGCTGAAGGAAGCAGCCCTGGCAGCCCCATTTACAGCTGCCCAGCTCCGCCCCTGCTATAAGCAGCTCGCACATCACCCTGCAGATACAAGAAATTAACATCAGCATGACACTTTTTCATTAGCCTGTCTCTCACTTTTATTAGAATTATGCTACACCCCGATCTTTCCACCCCTCCGGCTTCCTCGCTGGTTGCACCCCCCATTCCTTTTCCCGTGGTCTAATTTTTTGTGTACGTGTCAGAGAAAGCCTTACCTTGAGCATATGTGAAGAATTGCACCAGAACGTCGTGATTGAAGCCTGTTAAAACCGGCGTAATTGACGTAAAATATGACACATTGTCGCAGGCGGAGACGACTCTTATGGCACGCGGCCTGGGCTGGCAGTATGTTTTATTAATGGAGAAGCATCTCGTGCTCTCTCTCTTTTTCTCGCTGTCTAACACACACACACACACACACACACAGCTGATTTTATGAAAAATGAATTCCGCAACGCCATGTCGTCCCGACAAGCGAGCAGGCCGCAGACGGAAAGCAGCTATTAGCTAGAATCATTATCAATAGTGATATTTTCAAACTCCATTACGGCAATCAGGCCGTGAATTTATTCAGTGCGTTTAGTTCATTTGGCCATAATTGATAAATAATCAAAATTTATCAATGTATTCGCACTGCGTTTTCACTAACAATCAAGCAAAAGTGGCCCATTTGCCACCTGACTTAGTCCAAATTAGGGACTAAATTGATGATCAATTAATCCTAGTAGGGGCAGTACAGTGTCTTTGTGAGTGTGTGCGAGCGAGAGGGAGACAGATGCGGTTAAAAGACAGATTAGCGTAGCGATCAGGATGTAGCTGGTGCAGTTTAGCACTGTGGCTAACAAGCACACAGCTTTTCTGAGACTGACAGTAGATAATCATTAAGGAAGAGAGAATTGGGAGGTAGGAAATGCTGGATTTTACAGGAGAATGTGCTTGTTCATGTGGGGAATCAGAAGTTTGTTAATGCCTTGATGTTTTATTTTGTCTAAGTGTGTTTTACCAGTTTATGTTGCTTTAAAGTTAACAGTGCTAACTAGTGATTTATATAGACTCGAGAGGTTGACTGAAATCTCTTATCATGCTAGGAGGTGGTTTCTGACACGGTAGCGGTATATATCACAGGCATAGTATACACGTACACTAAAATATTTTATGTGTCACACAAACATTTAGGAATTATGATCTTTTTTTTCCTCCCATTTGTTCTTTTTTTTTTTTTTGGTGCAACTTGATAAAACCACTGGCTTTGGGTTCATAGAACTGCTAGTTTCTCCTTTTATAGTGAGTTTTGTTAGTAAGTACACAACTGAAAATGTGTCTCTTCTGCTCACCAATGCTGCATTTATTTGATCAAAAATACAGTAAAAACAATAATATTGTGAAATATTATTACAATTTAAAATAACTGTTTTCTATTTGAATATATTTTAAAATGTAATTCCTGTGATGCAAAGCTGAATTTTCAGCATCATTACTCCAGTCCTTCAGTGTCACATGATCCTTCAGAAATCATTCTAATATGATGATCATTTCTGATCAATTTAACGTATCCCTGCTTATTAAAAGTATTAATTTCTTCTTTTTTTTAAAATCTTACGGACCCCAAATGTTTGCACAGTAGTGTTTTTGTTCAATTTCAGCAATATTGTCTACATCTCAGTTGTCATCTTTGTTGTATCATGTATATTTTTCAGCCGTATAATTAAAAATATACCTGCATGATTGTTTATATTTGTGTAAAGTCACAGATGCAACAACAAAAAAAGATAGATTAGTAATGTGAAACTTCAGGGCATTAGAAGTTGGTTCTCTGGTTTTGGGCCCATGTAAAGAGGCTTATTTGAATTTTGGGAGATCTGCAAGTTAGCTGGTTGTTTGACTCCTGACAGCATCGGTTGGACAAATAAGTATTGAATTTGAGTAAAACTCACCTCCCCTTGCTATCCATTCTCATTCACTCTCTCTCTCTCTCTCTCTCTCTTTCAGTTTGGCCAAAGAGGAGGTGTTGTACATAAAGGAGGCAAAGCAGCAGGAAGAGAAGATTGAGCGTCTCAAGGCGGAGGCAGGAGACGAGTATGTGATCAAGAAACAGGTAAGAAGAATAATCCACCTTAAACAACACACAACCTGATGAGACTCACTCATTCAGAGGACGTTAAAAGTACTAGGTTTGGGGGACCAGAACTGAGGAAATTCAATGTTTTGTAAAACTCCAGTCAGGAACATAATTATGTATTTTTAATTAAAATATAACATTTCATTGTGCATCATAAGAGGTTTGCTGGTGTCTTTTTTTTTTCTTTTTTCGGTGGCTTAATGTGAGAAATATTCCACGCGTCAACAACGAAAAAAATGTAGGCATCCTATATAAACTGTTTATTATGTTACCAGTTACCATCCAACTGGCCAATAATACAAAATCAAATTTAGTCACATTTAGCGCTTGGCAAGAGTTAATTTTGCACCCGGGATGTAGAAAATTCCCCCGACTGTAAAGAGAATAAGTCGTCAGACTGAGTATCTGAGCGCTGGTACCAGTTGGTTGTTCTGCCTTAAAAGAAACTGCTTTGGTAACGGTTAAAGAGACAGAGCTGATTCAGTGTGGCAGCGCTGTGTGTGAGGTCAGGGTTAGTTTTAATGTGCTGATGCAAAATTAATGACGTTATGTTACTTTAGAGGAGTTTTGTAATTAACAACACATGCTGCTAATTTAGAGGATCTCAAGGAGTAGTGGACCATGTTCTCTCTCTCTCCTCATTCTTTTCTTCACCTTCTCTCTGGAGTGAATGCATATACAGCTCTGTTTTAAAGGGAGAGATCACACAAAAATGACGATCATGTCATGATTAGTTCATCTTCATATCTGATGACCGAGTGCACGTGTGTTAGACACTGAGTGTGGGGCCTTCAGCAGCTGATCAATAACTTGAAAAACTCATTGAGTTTTGTAGCGGATGTTTTTATGTGGAATAATTCTTCTGTTTTTGTTATAGAATAAAGCTAGCAAAATCTCTTCAATGTCTTAAACAGGTTGAGGTGTTGCAAGAGGCAAGAATGATGATCCCAGACTGCCATCGCCGTTTAGCTATGGCCCACGCTGACCTACAACAACTGTTGGTGAGAATATCACGCACACACACACACACACATACTCTTCAGGTTTGTCCTACCTGAAAGACTTCTTATAGAAAGAATCCTGACCAACCTGAAACAACAACATTGCCACATCTGGATTTTACAGCAGTATTTACATTTACTTTTGATTAAAGCTACATCGTTTCAAGTGCATGCTGCTTTTTTCTGTTAAAGTATCAGACTCTGTTCATATTTGTGCCATAATTTTCGGCTGAAAACCAACAAAAAACACTTACTTGTATAGTCAAGTCAAGTCACATTTATTTATATAGCGCTTTTTACAATACAGACTTAAATTTTACAATGTTTCAAAGCAGCTTTACAGAGATAACAGGAAAATAATGCAACAAAGTTTGTTTCCAGAAGAAAATAGTGTCACATTTAAAAAAAGTTATTAATTTAGTTGATTTATATATATATATATATATATATATATATATTATATTAAATGTTAAATTTAATGTCCCTAACTAAGCAAGCCAAGTCAATTGCAACAAAGGTGGAAAAGGTGACAGTGGCAAGCAACCAAAACTCCATCAGGAGGCAGAATGGAGAAAAAAACCTTGGGAGAACCCAGGCTCAGTCGGGGGTCCAGTTCTCCTCTGGCCAATGAACGAACAGTGTATGATTATGATTCAGGCAGCATTATAGGTCAGAAGTCAGATTGGATTGGAACAATTAGAATATTATCCAGTTATATGTACCATATACCATTTTAAAAAAATGTTAGTGGCTGAAATGTCTCTACATCCTGACCAAAAAATGTATATGCATATGTGACCCGTGCTGGCAAAAGTCGGAATGCGCATGGGCTAATTTCGAGCTAAAGCTAAAAAAATATTAATTTTGGTCGATTTTGAGGTTGAAAATGAGTTCATTGCCCTCGTCTAGCGATCCCAATGCTCCAAATAGCAATCCAACAGTAAAAGTATCTTTATTTATACGTTTTCTGAGAGGAGTAGCTTTGCTTTGTCCATGAAAAATGCTGTTTTTCTCAGCTCGCTTCTCTCACTTCCCCTCAGCACAAGTTTGGTATCGTTGTAAAGCGCAGTATTCCAACTTTGCGAATATTCATAGCGAATTCTCGATGGCGTGAGTCTTAACCAATGAAATGTGATTTTCAAACTCATGCTGATGTAAACAAAACGATCTTACTCGTGCTGACTGACAGATTCGCCCAAAGACGCCTTTCAGACAGCGCGCAAATCCCGATACACACAACTACAGTATTTCAAAACATCTGTCTTGGCGAGTATTCACGCAAACATTATCTGTTACGTCTTAAACGTTTGGTTAACTGTTGGGGAACATCATCTGATGTGTAACATTATATTACATCCGTGCGGTACAGTTGGTATATAGGCTGTCTGTTAAATAAAATGTTTAAATAAATAAATGTTAATCAAACAATTGTGGTATCATGGGGAAAAAAAGTTGAATACATATTTTTCCTGTATATATATATGGTTTTGACTTGGCGTGTGTCAAATTTGGTGTTATTACCAGGGATTTGAAGGGATGGTTGCTAGGTCAATTTGTTTTGGAACCGAACTCGATTTTTCTCTAAATTGACTTTGCAAACAATTTTTTTGTCTGATTCCAACAAATCATACATCATTTTGAAGGTTTGTTAATAACAAATAACTCATGTTTGAAAATGTTCTCAATGCGACTCATTTTGCCAGCACGGGTCACAGTTTGTCTTCTCGCATTGCTAGCCCTGAAAATGGTCAGCTATAAAAAGCTATATAACTATTATTAGTAATAACTAGAATAATTAATATTGTCTAGAAAAGGTAATTATAGACTGATAATTGTCAGAACGGGAGGACGTTACATGTGTTCAGGCATCTCACAGGTGTTTGGATCAGTGCTAAGCACAGGGCATCGGGACATGGCAGGTTTATGTGTGTGAGAAAGATGTGTACAGGGGAGACCGTGCCATCCGCTTCCTGTGTGTTGATGCTTAGGGGAAATGGAGGATTACAGGGATTACATTAATGAACAGAAAACAGGGAAATGAAATGGAAATCTGTGATCACACAGGTGTGTTTCAAAGAGCTCATTGCAGCGGCTCCTGTTTGTGTGTGCTTCAATAAAAATGCTTTTCAAACCCTCTACTTCTTTGCGTCAGCGTAAAACTTTCTGTCAGGTGCACCAGCTCACTGAGGATACACACACTCATTTCAGTTCATTAGTAATGTTGTCACGGCAATGGCCTCCATAGAAACCGTCGTCGATCGATTAGCATTGATATGACCTACTCCTCTCGCTGCCTCCATTACATTTTCACACTGTGTTACGTGTGTGAGTGTGTTTGTCTGAGGTGGTTGTGTGTGTGTGTGTGTGTGTGTGTGTGTGTGTGTGTGTGTGTGTGTGTGTGTGTGTGTGTGTGTGTGTGTGTGTGTGTGTGTGTGATTTATCTGACAGGTTCACTGAGTGGATTAGCTGTATTTGGGGATGCAGTTAGTCTCTCTCATTGTGTTACTGTGATCTGATTTACTCACTCCCACTCTTTCAGCCTCTCTATAGACTTGCTTGTATTTTATGTCATTTTAAGGCTGTTAAAAATGTCAGACAAGGCTTAAGCCTAGTCCCAGACTAAAATACATGTTTGATCTGTTTTAACTGAAAGCAGCTTGCACTGACATATCTTAAGGCCTAATCCTGGCTTAATCTAAACCCTGACTGTGAAACCAGGCCATAATATTTCATTATATACAAATTATGCAGTTCATCAAGAAATCTGAGGTTTGGTTCATATTATTTAATATGAATCATCATTTATTTTATTATTTGAAAATATGTCCGTATTTTTGGATAATAAATTAATGTGAGACATAAGGCATAATTATAATCAGTTCGTTAAATTCTGTATCCAGTGCTTTGAATTTGAGAGTTGTAAGATGCATAATTTTCTTCATATTATTTGTTAATTTATTCCTATTCATTTGTAATGAACAAAATATGACTCCCATTCATGAAGAAACTCCAGATAGTGACTTTAAAACATTTGTGTTATCAGGAAACAGAAGAGGAACTGGCTGAAGCGGAGGAGTTCAAGGAGGCCAGAACAGTTTTAGAGTCAGTCAAGCTGGAAGGATGATGGACACAGAGGAACAAACACACACAGACGCTGACGTACACTGACATCCCGACTGTCCATTCCATTTCTCCTGAAGGCCGTGTGTTTACTGGTTGCTTATGTTTGCATTTCATCAATTTTTTGTATTGATTACTTAATTTAATAACACTGTTTCCCCCCCAGGCCTTCTGTGATCAAGTATACACAATCATAAAATAAAGTTTCTTTTTATTATTTCAAACCATTCCCGTTTCATCATTGATTATGAAATTAGCTAATATTGAAGCTCTCCAGTCTATTGCTGTGTTTTACCTTTATAGATTATAGCTTCACCTGCTGGGAAAGGAAAAATGGTGACACGTCTTTGATTAATGTAAGCCTTTCGCGTTTATTCCTGCTGCAGGTGTGTGTTGTTTAAGACTTAATAAGAATACACAAAGCAGGCCTCGAGTTATCAAATAAGACGCCATATGTTTCCCTTCTCATAGGGGCTGCAGTAATGAATGCAGAATGTGAACCTGATGGACAGGCTTTTGCTTTTCCTGCATGCGGAGGGAGACAGGTATAGCAGGAAAAGCTAATGTATGATGAGAACATATTTCCAGCTCTCCTGAAAGGACACTGACCTCCGCTGGCCAGATTCTCTCATGCAAGCACCAGACTCTCGAGCTGCACGCCACCTGCACATGCTTTGACCTATTAGCTGGAGTAACATGGAGTGCATAAATATATTTTTGCAGTGCAACATAATTACGTGATTTGAATTCTGGGTGTATTTTGTGTAGGCTATGAATATTTGATAATGGAGGGCCTGTTTCTGATCCTTTGGGAGAGATTGCATCAAGCTTATCCCTGTCTCAGATATTGCAATCTGCATTATCAAGGTAAATCCTGAACAAACAAACAAACAAAACCCTTTCTGGACAGAACATGCAAGGGGGAAGCTCTTCAGTCTATGTAGATATGTTCTTAATAATAACTTAATATTTCAATGATTTTATTTGAAACACTCAAGTCAAACTTAAACATGTATGAATGTCATCGCATTAGAAAACCAAAATGTCAAACCAGGTGACTCTTTATTTTTAAGAAAGCTGGCGCAATCACAGTTTTAAAGCAAACCATTTCGGAATAAGATGATAGATATAGCCTATTGTAAGGACACTTTGTGATTGCCAAAAGTTAGTGAAACATCAGTTGTGTGAACTAAAGATGATTGATCCATTAAAAAATATAAAAAAATGTTTTTTCCTCTCCCAATGCCACTTTTTTTTTTTTTAAGTATGTTATCCTATGACATGTATGACGTTATACTATGTCAGTCAGGCATTTTTGGAGTGTGATTAAAATACTTTTTGGGATCATAGGCCTATATCTAAAAATATCTAAAAACACCTTTTTTTGTGTGGTTTTTTTTTTTTTTTTTTTTTTTTTTGAAGATGCCTCAAAGCATCTTAAGAACAGTTAAGGTCCCTCAAGCGTTTTCCTTAAAGGAAAAACTACAGTCATTCGATATTCTGCAATAACTTCTCCAAAATATTTCTCTTGTGTGGCAATCTGAAGAACACGTTTTTTTTTTTTATATTTGCAGATATCCTAAAAGGAATATCTATTTCTACAGGCATTTCCCAGTAAGGTTGCACTGTTGTGATTAGGATTTGTTCCTTTTCAAGGGGTGTTTCCTCACTGACATAAATAATTGAATGGGTATATATCAGGTTCATCCCAGAATCGCATTTTCTAAGTCTGTATAGTTCCGCCTAATTCGGTGTGTTTTAAAATGTGTTTTAGTTTTTAGTGTTTTTTTTTTTTTGTTTTTTTTTTAAGCCGAAGAGCAGATGAATTCGGGTTCCATTTGGCTTGGTCTTCATTCTACAGATTTCGATAATTATCGGGTTCACCCCGAAGCCTCATTATAGCGCTAATGAGGCGCCGCCACTCCGTGACACCCAACCGCTCCATCTCGTTAAGGAAATCGCTCTTCAATGCTGATTATTTTATTTGGAGCCATAATTATATTTCTTTCGGATAAATCACGGTCTAATCGAGTCCGTTCGGAGGGCAGCGCCTCTAATTGGAGCATGAGATGCGGCGGCGGGCGCGCGCTACCTGAGCCTGCTCGCGCGACCGGAGGAACCGAGCACCTGATGGATGTGGGGGTGTGCGGGGGGGTTCTTCATCACCCCTCCTCCTCCTCCTCCAGCTAAAACACAACAACTTATTACCTTTAATCCCCCCGACTGTCACCGCATCACCTGCACGAAACAAGAATCTAATTTGTTAAACTGGCATTTCTGCAGATGGACGATCGATTTTCTCTTTAGAATTCTCTAATTGAGTGAATATAGACGCCCCGTGAATCACATTCCGGCGTGGAACTGCATGAGCGGAGAATGCCGCATCTGTAAGGGTGTGGTGGAGCAGGTTTTGCCTATTGTGTGGACCGAATGTGCCCACAAGGACAGACTTGAAATCGCGAAGCAAATATAATTTTTAATAATAAAAAAAAAATCTAAAAATGCTATATATAACATGGATAAGCAAACAAACAGACATTGTAGTTGCGCGTCATTGGGAGTAAAATAGCTAAAAATGTACTCATAAATAGGCTTTATTACACGAAACTTCCTTTTGTGGACGTCCTCGGATGGAAAAGTAGTTTAAAAATATTTCCCCCAAAACTGCATAATAATAAATGATTGTTGTTGTTGTTACTGAAACTACTTTATGGCTGAATAAATCATTATCTATATTATTGATATTATAATTTAATAATAGGCTCAAAGGGAAGGTGTGTGTGTGTCTGTCTTTCTTTATTGGTGCACATAACAACTTTTCTTCACGCACCACTTAATTTTTAACGCGACAAGTTGACTGTGAATTGGGTGATTTTATATTTTATCATAAACAAAGTTGGCCTAAATCATTCCTTTATTATAATTTAATCATTCTTAGTTATAATGTGTTTTAATATCATTCTTTTTTTATTATAAAATTGTTTGCTTATGGTCGAGTAATTGATTATTAATCTGTAATTTTGTCCTCAAATTGACACCTAACGAGTTTCTTTGTGTTGGTGTAGAAGGAAAATGATGTGTGGAAATGTGTAAGGCATGTCAGTGGACCTTGTGGGACAGATGTGATGGTGGATATGAAGGCCATATAAGATGGTGACAGTCTAACAAAAGCCTAGTTGAAAATCACTCCACAATGAGGAGTGAGGGAGCACAATCCTCTCAGCTCCAGACCGCGTTCAGAATTACATTTGTTTTTCTTGTGATTTTATTAAAAGTCACTCCTCATCTCCAGAGCGCGTGAAAATGTCTACTTTCCACTCAGATGCGCCGCATTAACTTGCGGGGCGCGAGTTTGTTTGTTTGTCTATTTTTATTTATATGCAGTGTAAGATTGATGCGAGCTTGTTAACGCTATCTGGTGGGAGAGAGAGATGCAACTCAGCTTTGCTTCTGAATCACCTCCCAAATTACCCTCTCTCTCTCTCTCTCTCTCTCTCTCTCTCTCCTCTCTCTCTCCAACCCCCCCCCCCCCCCCCACACACACACACACACACACACAGACAATATCATCCATGCATAACTTTTGTAATCCCTGTGAGCAAAGGACTAATAAAGTAGTTTATAATATGAATAAATATACATTTATTATTATTATAAATATATATTTTATAATAATGTATTGTTTTAAAGTTATAAAAATGATTGCTGTTGTAACCGTTAAATGTGTTTGTTTTAAGTTTACACTGATTTATCAATCCCAACATGTGCCAACTGTTTTGTGAGTCTTTGAATTTATTATAAAATGTTATAGTTTTTAATGCATCAAATCAGATTTGAAGGGGACACACAATTTGTACACACAACACTCCAATTTGTATTTTGTTGGTTTAACTTAAAGTAACATGATTGCCTTAAAATGTTGAGTTCATTGAATTTTTTAGTTAATACAATAAAGGAGATTGGTTTAATCAACAGAAACTCAAAATATTTTGTTATCTGAACCACATAAATTATTGATTTGATTTGACAAAAGAAAGAATGTTGTGATAAATCATGAATATATATATATATATTTTACAGTGTGGAATTACTTGGCGAAAAAAAAAAAAAAACAACTATAAGGAGCTCTGTCTGTTGGCCTTATTTTTGATTAATGCAATTATTAATATTATTAGTGGTGGTGGTTTTATATTACATATTTACATTATTTTTAGTGTTTTGTGTGCATACAAATCATAATAACAATGTAAATGTATATTATTAGTGTACACATAATAAATATAAAATAGTATTAATATAGATTATATCAGTGTGCTCGTCTGCTATAGCTTATGGCTTTTTGTTCGATAGGTTTTTATAGTGTTGATTCTTGAACTTTAGTTGTAATCGCCACCTTTAGCTGTAGCTCAGAGGACCTAGAGACTTTTTTTTTTTTTTTTTTTCATTACTGGTGAGGTCAGGAAACAGTTGTGTATCCCCCTCAAATGCATTTAATAAAATGTTTTGCTTCGCTTCGCGTTTCACAAATAAAGCTTGAAATCCCCTTGCTGGCTGCAGGCCGGGTATTGGTGTACAGAAATTCAATCTGTACATTTTACGAGGTAAACAGACGGAATGAATTGCATTAGAGCAAGCCAAGGTGTTTTCAGCCAGACAGTTTTCAGCCCTTGCTCTGTTTGTGTGCAACAATCTAAAACTTATTTATTAGGGAAAAAACACTTGATCCGAGGCTCAAAACCCCTCTTACAGCCGAATAAAGACAAAACCAAGCAATGTGGGAATTTTAATTGAGGGTCTCAGCCTGCACACTATACGTGTGTTTATATTTCATGAAGTTCAGGCAGCCCTTCATTCACTCATAAGCATCGTTAGGCGTCTGTCGCACTTTTAGTCGGTTAAATATGACCGTGCTTCTCCAGAAGAGTGATTCACTTCTGTTTGTACAGCTATAAAAGGATCGAGCCATTGAAAAGTCGTAAAATGAAGCGCGCTATCAATCACGCGGCAACTGTGTTTCGGGCCAAACAATGTAATGATTTCAAATGATCGTTATTGTTGAGGTAATGCATTTGTTTGGTTTTGTCTTGCTATGATACGCGAGGAAAAATACACATGTGAGCAGCGATGACAAAAGTGTTAGTTCATGCATGCGCATCATTTTAGATATCTTAAACATACTCTTAAAAATAAAGGTTCCACTTAGAACCAGAAATGATCCGTAAACGAATAATTTGATCTTGACGTTTTTTATCCATATATAAACAACTCAAGCTGGCACTTGAAAATAAGATGGTTCTTTGAATAGAAGAAATGAGGAACCTTTATTTTTTAAGGGTGTAGTAGAATGAAAATTAGTACAACTCCAACAGGATTAAATAACAAGAACCGTGTTCTATTTATATTTACGTCTCTGGTATAAAGCCATATCCACATCCCAATTAAAAAAAAAGAAATAGAAAGAAGCCCCGTACAAAGAACAGTCTATTTCCTGGACAAAAGGAAAGTGTGAGATGAACACAAACCCGAGATCTTCCATTACTCGCCCGGTGCCTCGTTCGCCTTCTCTGACATTTCGGATATCAAAACGCAGCGCAAGAACAATTGTTTCCAAATTGAATCCGCACTCTCTTCCTTTCCTCATTTTCAGCGAGGCATATACATTTCCCCGGCGAGTCAAGAGTCGCGTCTGACCCGGCGACTGGAGGCGCGCACTCTTGTTCTTAACACCAGATTGGTGGCTTGTCAAAAAAAAAAAAAAAAAAAGAGTCGAAAGTTTCTCGCTCGGACGCGTCCTTTGTGCGCAGTGAAAAGACACCATTCACTCTTGCAAATAAAAGAGTAGCCTTCTTCAAACCATCCCACTGACATCTGCTTAGAGCCCGTTTGCACTGGTTGTCCGATATTTTTCATCGGTTCCATGTGTGACAAAAGCTATTGTGTTAATTGGAGTAAATGCATGTTCGTTTATTGGTTAAACGGGCTGCTCTGGCAGTTGAGTGTTCTTTGCATGAAATAAATCAAGTTAATTTGGGGCAATTGGATGAAAAATCAATGCAACGAATACAATTTGTCAGCGTAGAGTGTTTAAAGTCTAAATGTATCTATTTTGGTGCGAAAGTCCTCGCACTCCCCACCCCCCCCTTTCTCTTCGCGGGGGTATCCCTGTTTCTGGAAGCACATTTCTGACTTTGACTTTCCACCGAATTATGCACCTAATTTGCTCACATATCATTTACTCCAAGTTCCTCCCGCCGTGACAGTCGGGCCTAAACACTACTAAATCAGCCCTAATTTATACTGATCCCGCTAATAATCGTAATAAAAAGCTTATAGATTTGGCACTAATTACATAAAAGCCTAATGATGTTGAAAATTACCCTGGTTTGAGATATATGGCTAATCTAAACTTTGTTGTTGGCTGCCCCGGGCTACTAGAAACATTAGAAGAGGTTCACTTCGTCTCCAAAAGGCGCGAGTTGGACATGCCACGACACGAAGGCCTTTTTTTTTTTTTTTTTTTTTACGAGGAAACGTGAAATTATCATTTACGATTAAGTGACAAAAGTGTAAAATCTCAGGACTGCAAAATTAAGAATAACCTTATAATTAAAACGCGACGGGGTCATTTGGAAACCTGCTCGGTTTTTTATATATATATATATATTTTTTTTTTTATCTAATATAAGCGCATAAAAACCAAGCAAATGAGTTCATATAATAAAGAGAGCATGGTTTAATCGTTTAGTCCAGTAATAAACTTTGGGAAGCCATTACTAAACCATATGGATTTGATAAGGATGACACGTTTATATAACAATAGTTTAATTCGATGTTTCTCCTCAAATAATCAGGGGCCCCTCAATGATTCTGGCATCACGCTCAATTAAACCAATTCTGAGGGAATGAGGGAGTTTCTCGAAGAGCTTTCTGAAAGAGGTCATTTTAAAGGTTATCATTTGGGAGTCGGGATCAAAAACGAGGAGAGATGAACTTGGGAGGGCAGCGAGAGAGGCTTCGCGCATCTGACACTGCAGGCTTCAACGCTGATTGGCTCTTATTTGAAGGAGCTCATGGGTTCATTCAACTATTAAGCGCCTCCCAGTTCCTCTAAAGGACATTATAATGCAAGGAACCTCCTTTTTAACCACAAACCGAATTTGCTTTCATTTAGGCCATATATATTTTTTAAATAGTTTAAAGTCATAGAGATTTTTTTGGGAAAGCATTTCGCCCTGGAGCGGTGCGCGATGCTTTCGCACGCCGACCTGCTGGATGCTCGCCTCGGTGAGTTATCAACGCCAAACTCCGGTCTGCAACTCTACTGTAAGCTGGAGGACTCTTTTCATCTAAATCAAGCAGTGAAAATTGACAATTTGTCTCTTATTTTATCTTAATTCGATTTAAGCGAGCTAATTCATTGGAGAAGTAATCATTATTATTATATTACGCAGTAATTTGATTTAGTCGTTTTCCAAGATATTGAGGAGATTTAAATGGAATTAGTTATTTTAAAAGATGTCATTCTGCTGTGTTGTTGCTCTGAGCTAGTCTTAAAATGTTTTTACCATTATTTGCACGTTATGTATGTAATGCTAGTTTCAATTGCTAGATGCATAAGAATAATGCTTGCCTGTGACTGTCAAGAAAAATGATATTCTGCACTAACACTCCTTTCTTTTTCAGCAATGTTTGGTGTTAGTTTTGAGCTCACTCGGTTTTGTCCAATTTCTCTGTTTCAGGGATGAAGGATGCCGCGGCCGAGCTTCTGGGTCACAGGGAGGCATTGAAATGCAGGCTGGGCGGCGGCGGGACTGACTCGGGACACCCCGGAGAACTTGCCCCGGTCTCCGATGCAGTGGAAGGGGCCACCCTTCTTCCCGGAGACGATATCAACAGTGCTGGATCCAATCCGTCGGGTGTAGCGGTGAACAGTAAGGAACAGGAGAAGCAACAGCAGCAGCAACAGAACCCCAGCCAGTCCGGCGGGCAGCAGAGTCAGAGTCAGAAACAGAAACGGCACCGGACTCGCTTTACTCCGGCTCAGCTTAACGAGCTGGAACGCAGCTTCGCCAAAACCCACTATCCGGACATCTTCATGCGGGAGGAGCTCGCGCTCCGGATCGGCTTGACGGAATCACGCGTGCAGGTGAGTGGAGACGGATCATCGCAGGTTTCGGATTGTTGTATTCATATGATTGTCGTTGTTGAATCGACAGTAACATTGTATTAACTCAGATATTTCAATACAACAGAGAAGGTGTTATTGTAAGCTACCTGCAATTATTATGTTTGAAATGAAAAAAAAAGACAAATCTAAAGCAAGATATTCGAGAGAGAAAAAAAAAAGTGATTTTGGTCGAGTTTTTATTTTTTAAACTATTTTAGTCTGATTATATTTATTATAAATGGCATATACCAAGTATTGTCTATCGTGGACATTATAATGCATGCTAAATATTTATCATATATGTTATTCAAATACCAATCTTATATTCTTAAAAATACGAAGGCTAAAACAGCAGGAAATGATAACGCGTTGTAACTTATTTCCAAAAATGCAGCCTTTTTGTAAATTTGATTTTTTTTAAATATAATTTCTCTATATTAAATTTTAAATATAGAGTAATGAGAATTTGCATTTCTGTTTGTCTACTCTACACGATGAGCCGAGATTTAAAGTTTGTCGACAGAACTTGCAAAAACAATTAGCTTACATGAAAATTGTTATAAAACACCCTTCAAATCTCCGAATGAGCTTTATCATCAAGATGAATGCATGAAAAAAATCTAAAATAATTAAAAAGGAACTGTCGTAACTGTTAAATTCATATTAAGCGTAAATATCTTTTTTTAAATGCGACAGTAGTAGCCTATGTCCTATTTATTTATTTTGCTTATCAATAGCATATTTTCTCTTTTTATTTTATATTTTAAAATAAACATTATTTTAAACAAAATAATAACACAAACATTATTTTAATCCCATTCACACGAGTATCCAATTATGATTATGAATCGTGTTTATCACCTCCACAGCCCAAAATACCACCATCATAAAGGTTTAAATTATTGTTGTTTTTGTATTATAAAAATTAATATTGCTGTTACATATTTAGTAGGCCTATTTGTATTTGATTCAGATTACGTTTCCATATCAACATTTCCTTGGCTTTTGAATGTGAACCCATTTAAAACATGCGGCGATTCTCATTATTTTGTCGTTCGGGTCGTTTTCCTTTTACAATACCATTATTGTTATCGCAGCCATCGGAGCAGACCGATATCTTAATCACTTTGATAAGATTATGACTCGTGCTGCTCCTGTGATTGGTGGTCAGTCGCAAATGCAGCGGTAAATGAACCCGCGAGATAAATGTAAGAATCAACGAGCGCGCGCGGCATTCCAGCGCGCTCTCTCTGATGTACAGAGGCTCATTATATATGTATAGCTTTTCAAGTTGATAGTGCAATAAAATCAAGACCATTATTATCAACCAATTTCAGAATTATTTATAACTTAACAGGCATATTAAGCTCAATGCGTAAGACTGTTCTGCGTAAAATAATAATCATCATAATTAGCAGGCCTGAGCTCGGATGCAACTATTTTACTTGCATAAAAAATAAATGAGTGCCACTATGACCGCGCGGTGATCTTCCGTAAGCACATCTGAAACAGCACACTAGGTTTGTTTTGCGGTCTCGTGAAATAGGTCTGTCAGCGTGCACGTCTTAATGGCCTGCGCGCGGATGCTGCTCTGTCTTTTTTTAATGGTATGAGAAATTGCATTTTCTTTTATCCTCTGAAGTGTAATGCATTTGAGTCCGGATTTCACGGCTGGCTGCGTGGAGTGGGATTCGGGGGATCTAATATGAACCCCTTCACATTTTTTTTCTTCCCCTTTCGTTGGGTCAGAATCTGCTCGTTAATCATTGTGAGCGCGCATGAGATCTCTATAAACCCGAAGGACCTCGGGAAATAAACACCGTGTGAGCCATTTACCGTGGGCCTTTTTACGCACTGGTGTTTTAAAATCGAGCACATAATAATGGAGTGTCTAAATATTATGATTCCTTATCGTTTCGGTCAGCGTTTATAGCGCAATTGTGTGATGTCGAGACGTTTATCAAGCAGAGAAGCAAAAGACAAACAAACAAACAAAAATGTCATTTTTGGCTATATTTTTTTCTTCATTTTGATATTACTAATAACATACAAACAAATAAACTATTGCATAAGTGCCATAAGAATGCAAAATAATCATATTTTTTGGGTGTGTAAAGTGTAGATAGGCTAATTGTTTTGCGCATTTTTTAAAAAACAATTCGTTTTATTTTATGCGTTTTATTCTCTATATTTTTAAGAACTCAAAAGCTATTGCTATTAAGTAATCTACAATGCGACATTATAACGACTTTTGGTTCTTGTTTTAAACACACACAATATCTTGTGTTTTAAGATGTAGGCCTGTTGTCTTCTTATTTTATAGTGAACATAAGGATGAATTTGTCTTTTTGTTACTGTATATTCTTGTCACAGTCACAAAATTTCTCACTGGGAGATCTTGGAGGCCATGTTAAACGAATGTTTTGTTAAACTTGCTTATTAAATGCATTTCTAATGGAATGTAAGCAGCGTTTTGAGAGCTCTTTTTTTTTGTTCCCTCTTCCTGCAGGTTTGGTTTCAGAACAGACGCGCCAAATGGAAGAAGCGCAAGAAGACCACGAACGTGTTCCGCGCTCCGGGCACTTTGCTGCCCAATCACCACCACGGCCTACCGCAGTTCCCCTCCGCCGCGGCGGCCGCGGCAGCCATGGGCGACAGCCTGTGCTCTTTTCACGCTAATGACACGCGCTGGGCGGCGGCTGGGATGCCGGGAGTCTCACAGCTGCAGTTACCAACTTCCCTAGGCCGACAACAAGCCATGGCACAGTCTCTATCCCAGTGCAGCCTTGGCGCGGGACCGCCGCACAACTCCATGAGCCTGTCCAACATGTCCTCCAATGGTTCCGGTCTCCAGTCCCACCTCTACCAACCCACCTTCCCCGGTATGGTGCCCGCGTCGCTCTCTAGCCCCAACAATGTGACCGGCTCGCCTCAGCTGTGTAGCTCCCCGGACTCTGACGTCTGGAGAGGAACGAGCATCGCGTCCCTGCGCCGCAAAGCGCTCGAGCACACAGTGTCCATGAGTTTCACCTAATATTTTGACGTGCTGTTCACCCCCTGTTTCTCGTCCACCCTTCATTTCTGGCTAAGTGACGCACAAGGAAGTGTACGGATACGACTGTCCTCTAGTAAACACACCACACATGAACTGTGCGCTCCTGATGGAAATAAAACCTAAAGCGTCATAGGCAAAAAAAAAAAAAAAAGCATATTTATTTATTTATTTATTTATTTATTTATTTATTTATTTAATTTATTTTTATTAGCACTTTCTTTTTGCAAATGTAACTGTGCGCAAATGTCTTCTCCCTGGACAGAAAACAATCTGCACTTTTGCAATGTATTTATTTGCATTTGATCTCAGAGAAACAAGCCGAGCGACGGTGCACTCGTTTTTAGTATTATTCTTATTATCATCCTTATTATTGTTATTATGGGAGAACTCGTTTAAATTTTAAGACGGTGGATGAAAGAAAGGAAAATATCTCCAAAAGAATTAAGAAACTTGACTGCATGTGTCGACCAAGGTAAACAACATCAACAACAAAAACAACAACAACAACAACAACAACAATGGGGAAATGTCATTTAAAAGAAAAGTATGACTTTGTTATATGCTGTTATATAGGATGTTTTGTGTAGATAAAGCATTCTTAACCTGTTCCCATTCGGTCAGTTTGTGATATGTTCTAAGTTAATGTATGTGCTTATACCAATATAAATTTCTTAAATGTTTGATCTTCTTCTTAACGGCTGTTTTGTTTCCTGAACATGTTTATAACGATTGAATGTAAATTAACGAATAAAATCATTTTCAATATGTCATTATTGACAGCTCGCATCTTCTGTTGTTCTTGGGGACACTGTGGGGGAAAACACTGTGTTTGTTTGTTTAGGATTGGGTAAAACTTCATACACCTTTAAAGTAGTAATATTGTATCAGCTACCCGACCTATGCCTAATGCACGTTCAAATTAGTTAGAAATGTCGCAAACCTTTATGTTAATATTTACAATAATATTTGAATGAATTAACTATTGATCTGCATTATATAACGTCAGCTAATGGCTTATTATTGAAAGTTATTAAGTGTTTCAAATCGAGTCATTATCTATCCCAACACTACGTTTTCCTCTATTTGGCGACGTTGCAGGGGTTGACATTAACTCGTCCTCTGATTGGCTGTTGGGCTCTCGGCATTATGACCTCATAGATGAGAAATCAGGACTCAGCCAAATACAATATCAAGAGCGCGCCATCACTGTCTGTCTAACAGAGCAATGCGATAACAATAGGCTACAATCATGTATATGGCGCAAAATGACTGCTGTACGAGAGCTCCTGAAATAATTCATACATCCAGACCAGAACGCCAAAATAAGAAATTTTACGTATAGGCCGATATTCTCACGTGAATATATTTAGGCTGATGCTGAAATGATCAGCATGAAATTAATTAAATTTGCATACATTTATAGCTATGACACAATTGTCAAATCTTCAGTTATAGCCATAGCCTACATTGTGGCCCGCGTGAGGTTAAAAGCAATTATAGCCTTTGTGATGAGAGCTTCGAAATCAACCAACCTGCAGTGGAACTGGTCATGTTAGTGTTTGAAAATCAGGAATCATGTTGATAAAATATAAGAGGTTCTCCTGCATGTTTGAACGCGTTATAGTGAGGAGGCAGGTTGTATTTATGACCGCGTGCATGCGTCTAAAAGAGAGATCAGGTGATACGGATGTGCTCCTTGCAAACAGATGCGAGATGATATTACATAAATATTATAATTTGTTTCAGTACCCGCCGGGTTAATTAGTTTGTGGAAATGCGAAGGCCGTTCCTCGTTAGCTAATTTGTCACACGCTGACGAGAGAGGCGAACACTGACCCGCCACAATGCATTGCGCGAGAGAGCCGAGCGCAGAATGTGGCCTGCTTACCTCCAATCCATCTCTGGTAAATAAATGAAATCAGTCAATAAAGCATCGGAGGGTGAATATAGCTTTCTCTGTCTGGGTTATGAATGAAAACTCATTAATTTTCCAGGCCTTAAGAGTGTGTGTGTCAGTGTCTGCGCGCGCGCATGTGGACGTATGTGAGAGACTACAGGCATGCAGTTAAGAGAGAGAGAGAGAGAACATAAAGCTGAGGTTACAAGGTTACATGCTGTAAAATTACTTTAAGGCATAATTAAAAAAAACATACAGTTTTTTCAGCGCAATTTTACATAACTTGGGGAATGAATGTAGGTGTACACATAGACCTATAAGTCAGCAAACATTCGGTAAAACAGGATTAGGCCTACATATGCATACAGTAAATACACTAAATAAATTATTAAGTACAGTCAACTTGAATATTTTAATCATGATAAAGTTAAAGCAATGTAAATACATGTTGTCATACTTATTGATCATATAATTTTTTTTGATGCAACGCTGTCAACTTGAATTAGGCTGCGTCTGAAATTGCATACTGACTTGAGTAGGTAGGCTACTTATTTAGTAATCAGGCCTACTTCACGACCACTAAAAAAGTATGTTCTATATAGTAAGAGTGTGTGTGGGATGAATGTAACCTGGATGTACTAGATTCGCCATGTTGTCATTATCATGTGACCTACCAGCATCAGTTATGTTGCTTCACTGTCATTCATAAATCATCTCCCGTGGCCTCATGGGATAGTAAAGTGTCCATCGTATGCATACTTCAGAATCTCATCGGAAGTAGTAGGTCAACCGGGTACTTTTTGCCTACTCTTTAAAGGGGTGGTATAAATAATGCCCTTTTCACAAGATGTAAAATAAGTCTCTGATGTCCCCAGAGTGTGTATGTGAAGTTTCAGCTCAAAATACCCCACAGATATTTTTATATAGCATGTTAAAGTTGTCACTTTTTGAGGGTGAGCAAAAACGCACGGTTTCGTGTCTGTTCCTTTAAATGCAAATGAGCTGCTTCAAGAGCACTCACATGGACATGCACTGAAAATTTCAAACACTTTTAGCCTTTTATGTTCAAACCGGAGTCAGACAAAGATGAAGAGACTCAAGAAGAAGTGACAACATGTAGATCGCAACAGGACATTTCGGAAGAATGTATGTAGCTTATGTGTAGTTATCTTCTAGTCATTGATTAGCATATTCTGTCATGATAATCTATAAATCGCGTTCCCCGGGGGCGGGGTTTATGTAAATGTTAGGGTTCGTGATGTCACTGGGAGGAAGCTTGTGTAGTCCCTACCAGTCGTTTGTTGTAGTCCTTAAAAAGCGATTTCTGTAAAAGAAAAGATCTCCCTTTGCTTTGAACTTTGAGCGTAGTAACTTTGCAGATGTTGTTTATGCTCAAACAGCAACATTACACACTAACTAAAGTTAGAAAAGTGAAATCATAATCAACCACCCCTTTAATGAGGACTGTGAATTCAGACATACTTCTTTTGTCACATACTTTTGCCTATAGGGAAGTAGGCCTATGTGATTTCGATGCAACCAAATCACCTTTTTCCAGGATGATGAATTAATCTGATGTAATACAGCCTAATTGATTGCTGCCATGATGAGAAGCAACAAAAATACAGTTGTTTTACAACAACAGTCATAAAAGGAATCTTCCTGACATGTTTAATTGCAGGCGGCATGTTTGATTTAGTATCTAAGACAAAATTATTAGTGCTGTCAAATCAATTAATTGCAATTTATCGCACCTAACATAAAAGTTTAGATATATATATAGTTGCTAAGGGATTGCTTGGTGCTTTCAGGAAGTTAATATATACACACACACACACACACACACACATACTCGCACACCTTATATATTTAAAAAAACTAATAATTAGCCGATTTGACAGCACAAAAAATATCACTTTGATGTTTCAGAAGGCATAAAAACAAAATTGTACAACCCTGATTTTGACCTTTTCTGAAGATTTGTCATCATCATGATGCTAGAATGTTGTGGGTGGTTGCCCAGGCGTTGCTATGTGTTTGCTATTTTGTTCATGGTTGCTAGGGGACTGCTTGGTGCTTTCAGGAAGTTAAACTGATTCTGATTCTTTTCAAAAATGCATGTGCAATAGTGATTTACTGGCTATATTTCCACCTGTATTTGCTTGGTAGGCGAAAAACATACACACTACACACAGATCCCCCAAAGTGTTGCTGTTGTTTGTATGTGTGTGTGTGTGTGTAAAGCAGAATTTAGTGTGTGGGTAATACAGGAGGACAGGGTTGTGTGTTGCTCATAAACGAGTTCGTCTTCTCTACTCCGTCTCTGTATGGGAAAGCCTTATTGAACATCACACGCATTCCCCCTACAGTTTATAGCTGAAATCAGCACCTTTTAGAATATCCATCTATTCTGCTCTCGCTGGATGGACAGACCCAGAGAGAGGAGAGGAGAAGGCATGAGAGTGAGAGAGAGAGAGAGAGAGAGTAGGATCTTCCTTATTTTCTGTTATCTATCTGAACTGAGAACAGTAAATTGATTGAGTCTGACATGATACTGCTACTGCTATAGTGACCAGGTGTTAATATAGGCCTATTTTGAGCACAAAATTACATTTTCAAAGCACTCAATTGAAATTGCTTTTTTAAATGATTATTTACCCTACATTTTTCTGCAATTCATTCTGCCTATCCAAATGCATGTTTTGTAGATGAAAACACATTTTTTGAGATAAAAATTTGAACATTTCAAATTTAAAACAAAAAAAATCTGACAGACAGTGCGATGCCATTGTCATATTTGCATATTTAATTAAGGCTCACACACCAATAACGAAAACTATAACGATAACTATAGGGTCCACACCATAGACTGTGGTCCACACCAGTGGACAATATTGTTCTGTTTATTCTAAGCGCATGCTTGTCTGTTGCTTTAAATGCACGAGCTCGTTACAGCAGGATGAATTCTGATTGGCTGTTAACGTTTTTATCTGACCAGTATCAACTGGATAAAATCGTTCTGAAAGTGATTCTAACCATATCTTTTCTCTGTGCCGTTATCGTTATAGCTGTGATGTGAACTCTGCTATTCTTTAATATTCAGAATGTTTTTTTTAGAACATTTATCGTTATCTTTTTAGTTATCGTCCATGGTGTGAACCCGTTTATAAAGGCTACTGTCTATGTGTGAATCGACCTTTGTCGGGTGGATTCTGATTGGCTGTCAGTGTTTTTATCGTTCATCAGCTGGAAAAATCGTTCTGAAAGTGATTCCAACGATATTGTTGCTCTATTGTCGTTGTAACTTTGGCGTAGACCTTAAAGTCCCGTTCAATGACGATAACTAGCCTACTATAGGCTAGTAAGTTTTAAATGTAAATTTAAAAAAATAGCAGAGTCCACACCACAACTATGATAATGGTATGGCACATACAGAGGAACGACAATCCTTAAAATCCCTTTTTGTGTGATTTTTTTTTTCAGCTGATGAACTATAAAAATATTGACAGCCAACCAGAATCCTCCAGACTTTACTTTACAGAGCTAGAGCATTTAAAGTGGCCGATTAAAATAAACAGAACGTCATATTGCCTTGTTATGGACACTAATATAGTTTATTACTAATATAGTTTATTAGGACAAGTAGGCTACTGCTTGGTGTGGATGGGCCTCAAGAGCGATAACTATAAAGAAAACTATATTAGGGTCCACAAGGCTGTCAATGTTTAATGGTTCATAGAAAAAAATCTACAGAAAGTGATTCCAAGTTTCCAACGATGTCCTTCCCGTGTCGTTATCGTTATAACAGTTGTTTGGGCTTCCCTGTTAGCACAGAATAAGAACAATTATTAAACCTCAAAGTTATAGTTATGGTCCTCCTTGGCATAGGCGGATTAACCATTCGCAATTGGGCAAGTGCCCAGGGGCACCACGTCCAGGTGGGAACCACGCAAATATTTCCCAATATTTAGAACAAAGGGTCCTTGGTGTAACCGGCTACAGTTGATCTCTCTCTTACATGTGTGGAATGGATTCTATATATTTGCGCATATAGGCCTTATGCATTTTTATTGCTTTCTTTTTCAGGAAATGTAGCCTAAACGAACTTTTAATTGCCAACATTTCTTTCCATCCCTACTTTAATTTCTTGTGCATTTTGACATTCCTGTATTTTCGTGGCCCTTGTTCAGATAACCAACACAGTTACATCTCCCTCCATCTCCTCCCCTCCCCTAGCTCTCTCTCTGCCCTTGAGTTTTTCTATTACCTTGTGGAAAGCACCTCGCCTGGCATGACAAGCGCAGCGGATTGACACTAAATCAGAAATCAACGCTAGAGCTCAGCATGAAGGTCACACTCGCTCACACACTCGTCTCTATCTGAGAACACATGCGATTCGCTCATCTGTAAGTGTGTGGGCCTGTATTCTCTCTCTCTCTCTCTCTCTCGAAGGGTCACACGAGCCCTGTGGGATTTTGAGAGGGGCCACATCTCTGTAAGGTGAGGTGATGGTAATCCTCAAATAATTACTCAGCATACACACAGAGTCCATCACTCTCACTCGTTTGAAGACCTGAGGCAGAATGTCGCGAGAGAAAGGCTTAGGCCTACTTTAATCAATTTACTTGATCATTCAGTAGGTGCGATACTGTAGCCAAATGCCATACTGTTGCCTTTATGCGTGTGAATAATACATTTGGGAAGAGATCATAGACATTTATGCTAGAATATACTGAATTTAATCCCTGAAGCTGTGGATAACCTCGTTAGATTCTCAGTTCACAGGCGTGTACGGCCTCCACAACAGGGTTTTCGAGTTGGTTGGTTCATACTGCCATCTAGCGGTTCCGTGATGAACCACAAGAACAGCTATATTTAAAATAATAAACATAATAATACAGGGCTAAAACATATTTAGGTTCAATTACCTGCAGCAATTTTCTTACAGAAAAACATACACATAATATTGCAGATAATGTTTTGCTTTGTATAAGCCAGTAATAGCCTACATTTTAAAATACTACTACTACTACTACTACTAATAACAATAATAATATCGTTTACATAAAATGTTCTGTTTTTGTAATAAACCATAATACCAGCAATGCAATTCAAAATAATGATGATGATTATTATGATGATGATAAAAATACAATAAATAATAATTTAAAGCCTAATAAATGATCTACAAAAGTTTAGTTAGCAGGAAAAAAAAATACATAAACACAATATCACAGATTGCTGCTTAATTTGTTTTAGATTGAGACTGTTTCATCAAGAAACTAACTGGCAGCGTATGATCAAATGTGGACCTTTGGTGTTTTTCACTTCGAAAACACTGTGGGTCACGTGTGTCCCCTTGAAGCTTCCGTAGTTAGTCACATGAGTTCGCAGATTGTTTATAGTCAGACAGCAGCTGATATGTCGCTGTCATAGATCAGAGACTAATCTGGTCGAAAATGCTCTCAGAGTGATAAAAGATGATTTTATATGAACGTTTCCGAACATCGACAGTGATTTGACTCCTTTATCCGGTGTAACTGAAGTGTTTTTTTGGATCGAAAGCAGAACCGGAGCAGAACTAACACACTGTATCAGACGCGTCCTGTCAATCAAAAATCGCTACAGTGTTTCGATGTGTCACAGTTGTAAATACATTCCAGTAGAGATTCAGTTAACGCGACTGATTTTATGTTTTAATAAAGAGTATCAACTCGGAGCGCGCGTCTCCGCCAGGCGGTTTCGCAACATGCAGAGACACTGATTTGTCTTATTATTTATTTTCATTCAAAATCCGTTAGTTTGCATGTATAATCAGTTGGCTTTTTAAAGGCCAGCATGCTGCGATGGATTCTGGGGGGTCGAGAGGCGCAGGGGACAGTGGAGGTGAGTAAGAACACACCATAAACCACAGATACAGTGGATAGATGGGTCATTCTGTGAAACTGCTGTCTGTTTCATTTCTCTTTAAGATTATATTACATAATGCCATTAAGTGTTTATAAAGTGCATTGTACCATCTATCAATATATGTAGAGAAACAACTATGCCAGGATTGACAGTTCAGACTTGCTAGTTACTTGCATACATAAAGTCCATAAAGTCATGCAAGATGTTTATTGAAAAAAAAAAAAAAAAAAAATAATAATAATATATATATATATATATATATATATATATATATATATATATATATGAAGACTTCAGATGCAAAAGCCTCTAAGTGCCATCTGAAATTTTCTTCTAAAATGATAATTTTTATCAAGTTTTTATGTTTATGTTCAGTTATTTCACTTTAATGGCAATGAAAAATACCTATTAATTGTCATTAAAGTGAAATTACTGAACTTAAATATTGCATCTGAACTCTTCATATATACACAAACACACACACACACACACACATACATATATATATATATATATATATATATATATATATATATATATATATATATATACACACACACACATACACATACATACATATATATATTTATATTTGTGTATATATATATATATATATATATATATATATATATATATAAAATACATATACAGTACCGGTCAAAAGTTTGGAAACATTAAGTCTCTTAATCTCCCCAAGGCTGAATTTATTTGATAAAAAATACAGTAAAAACAGTAATATTGTGAAATATTATTGCAATTTAAATGAACTGGTTCCTGTTTTAATCCTGTGATCAAAGCTGAATTTTCAGTGTCACATGATCCTTCAGAAATCACTCTAATATGATGATGTGATGCTCAAGAAACATTTATTATTATTATCAATGTTGAAATCAGTTGTGCTGCTTAATATTTTGGTGGAAACTGTGATTTTTTTTTCTGCCTCTTTAATGAATGGAAAGTTCAAAAGAACAACATTTATTATAAATATAACTGTTTATAATATATATTCATTTCATAAATTTCTTTACTGTCTTTTTAAATCAATTTAATGTGCCTTTGCTAAATAAAAGTATAAATTTCTTTTATTTTATAAATAAAATCTTACTTACCCCAAACTTATTTATGTCTGTGTACAGTGATTTAAAAAAAAGCAGCTAAAACTGTTTTCAACATTGATAATAATAAGAAATGCTCTTAGAATGAATTCTGAAGGATCATGTGACACTGAGACTAAAATAATGGCTTTTGAAAGTTCAGCTTTGATATTTTAAAATATATTACAACAGAAACCAGTTATTAAAATTTGAATAATATTTCACAATCATACTGCTTTTACTGTAGACTACTTTCAAAAACATGAATGTTTCCAAACTTTTGACCAAAATGTGTTTTATTTAATAAGACAGCACAGAAAAGTTAGGCTGGAGTAAAGGTAAAAAAAAAAAAGGCTGTTCTAAAAGTCACAAAAACTCCAGTTTAGCATAACCCATGCCCATTTTGTTGTCATTATTTACCAATAAGCAGAAGATAAGAAGCAAGTTTCAGTGTCCAGTTCTCTTAAAGACAGGCCGACGCAGTCCAGCAAACAGCAGTCATTTCAGCACATTCTGTGCTAGATTGAAGCAATGATTCGTTTGTCTATTATATTCTCTCCGTGGGCAGAAGAGCGCGGCGCTGTTCATTGGGGAGGAACAGCCCAAAAACTGTTTCACGGAGATGCAGGTGCTGAAAGGACACTTTGACATTGTTCGATTTCTGGTGCAGATTGATGACTTAAGGTGAGCAATCCTCTTCTTCTGCCCCTGACCAGTGATTGACAGCTAAGACCGAGTCAGATAATCTCCAAAAGCAAACTTACAGAGCGTGACAAGAGCTTAATCATCACAGCTTCAGGGAGTTTGGCGTGTGTGCACTTCAACACACACTTGATGGTGTCCATCGGCTCCGGGCCCGTCCGCATTAACCGCTTTTAAAAAGCTCATGTATATACAAACACACGGCGCAGGGCAGGGGTTATTGTTCTTGAAGAGTGTGTGTGTGTGTGTGTGTGTTCCGGCTGGCTGCTCCTGGTGATCTGGGTTCAGTATAGGAGTGTTTCAGGTGAGGGCAGTGTGCAGAACGTCACTGATTGCTTTTAGAGTCCCGAGTCCTGTTTCTCTTCTCCAAAGCCTTTCATACTTCCTCTGTCTCATCCCTTTATCATAGTTTCATTCTCCTGTTCTTCCTGCAGACCATTCGTTTCTGAGCTCGAGAGGTCAAAGGTGACCGCAGCATTTGTTAAGATCCAATCAGAAGAGAGGAACTGTCCTAGTGCATGCTTTTTATTTCAAGCAGGCGATGTTGGTTGCACTTTATTTTACAGTACTGTTTCACATGTACTTATTGTAGTAGTGACACTTACTGAGTAATAACTAGGTTCTAACCCTGAACCTAACCTTAACCCATGTAGTTCGTTACCTTACATTATTCAGTACTTTGGTAGGATAGTACATCGAAAGTGCGTGTACTGTAAAATAAAGTGCTACCGTGATGTTTGATATATTTTGTGCTTTGCGGTTTGCTTTATTTAACCACTCAACTAGTTAATGCAGATAAAGTAGCATGGCCTCTGTGTGTTTTGTGGTTGTCAGGTTTGCCTCTGCCGGAGACGATGGTCTGGTGCTGATCTGGAATGTTGAGGTGAGCAGAACTGAACTTCTGGAATATGCTAATCGTATGTAAATGATATGTTAATGATATGGTAAATACATGAAATAGGTTAGAAGTCAGCCTGGTGCTGGCTGATTGTATTTTGGCATAAATAGTATTAAAAAAATAATATTAATAATAATATTGCCAATAATAAAACTATTTAATATTAGTACTAATAATAATTAGGGCTGTCAAATTGATTCATTGCTATTAATCACCTCTAACAAAGTTTTTATTTACATTAGTATATATGTGTGTGTGTGTATATATATTTATATATGTCTGTGTGCGTGTCACAGACATATATATATATATATATAAATATATATATACACAATAATAATATATATTATAGTAATATAATATATACACACACACATATAATGTAAATAAAAACTTTTTTGTTAGATGCGATTAATCATGATTAATCGATTTGACAGCCTTAATAATTTATTGTTATTAAAAAAGCCTAATTTTAAGACCTTTGCATTGTGACACCACAGTTCTAAAAAGCCTTCTGTAATGAAAATTATTTTATTTTAAATAAATATATATTATTTTATTTCATTTCATATATATATATGTGTGTGTGTGTATGTATGTTAGATGCTATTAATCGCATATAATCGATTTGACAGCACTCATTTATATATATTTTTTTATTTATATTTATATATATCTTTTCACAATATTGACAATATTGAGCTTGATGTATTCATATTTTGCAACAGTTTGTTGAGGGTGTTTTTCTTTGTTCACGCTTTTATAAAATAAATAAAAATTTAAGTTTTAATTGTCCACGGTCATATTACTATATTACATTTACTCTCTGACCTCAAGCTCAATATAAGTGAAAAACCAGCAGAATTTGTTTGTGTGTGTGTGTGTGTGTGTGTGTGTGTGTGTGTGTGTGTGTTTCAGACTGGTGATTGTTTGTTGGAGTTGCGCGGCCATACGCAGCAGATCACTGCGATGACATCATACACCATCATCAGAGGTGGAAACACACACACAGCGCTCATTACAGCATCATCAGACCGAACACTCAGTGTATCCTTTTACACACACACGTTCTGCTGAAGTGAGTGTGAGTGTGTGTGTTTGTTGATGGTTGTCCTTAATTCTACAGCAGTTATGGGATCCAGATTCAGGAAACCGAGTGCAGAATATATCTGATCTCCAGTCCTCTGTGAAGGTACACGTGAACTGTGTGTGTGGCCAACTTCCTGTTTCAGTGTGCAGATGGTTTGGATTGTGTGTTCCTCTTTCAGTGTGTGTAGGTGGACTCTGTGTGTTTACACACTGATTGATGTGTGTGTTTTTCAGTGTTTGCTGGTGTTGGATCGCTTGGACGTCTGGCTCTCGGGTGGAAATGAACTGTGTGTTTGGAACAGAGACTTTGAGCTGCAGTGTAAAACAGTTCATCACAGTGATGAAGGTACACACACACACACACACACACACACACACACACACACACACACACACACACACACACACACAGATAAATAAATGTATGAATAAAGTTCCTGAAGAGCAAATTCTACACAGGAACTTCTGCCAAAGATCAGAAACTGTCTATAAAACACAATAGAATTGCCAAAATAATTGTTTTCAAACTACTTTCAAATGTCTCTTATGCTCACCAAGGCTACATTTTTTAAATCTAAAATACAGTAAAAAAGTCTATTTTATTATATTTTAAAATGTAATTTATTCCTGTGATCAAAGCTGAATTTTCAGCATCATTACTCCAGTCTTCAGTGTTACATGATCCTTCAGAAATCATTCAAATATGATGATTTGCTGCTCAAGAAACATTTCTTATTGTTGAAAAGAGCTATGCTGCTTAATATTGGTAGAAATATTTTATAAATAAATATATATATTTTTTTAAAACAATGAGAGATTCAGATTTTCAGGATTCTTTGATGAATAGAAAGATCTTTTGAATAGAAATATGAATAGAAATAGAATAGAATTATTTTGTAGCACTATGTCTTTAATGTCATCCTTGCTGATGCTTTAATTTCTTTAAAAAAAAAAATCTTACTGGCCCCAAACTTTTGAACAGTATATGTACAGTGTATTTAAATAAAATTATTTTAATACATTTTCTGCTTCATTCTGAAGGAATCTCAGCTATGCTGGAGCTACCGAAGAACTTCATTGCAGCTGCCATGGATAAAGAGATTGGTAACTGAAAAATAATTTTTCAAGATGTTGAATACCTAAAAAAAATGAATAGTGCTTGTAGTGCTTCTTTGCTTGTAGTTAAATGAATGATTTGAAGTGATTTCTGATGTTTCAGTGATTTTTAAGTTGAACCTGTCCGGCTCAGACATTGTGGTCATGGCCATGCGTCATCTAGCTGACCATCGGGACACCATCCATTCTCTCATCACCATCAACGGTGAGACGTTTAATGGAAATCAATCCTATATTCATTCCCCATACACACATTAAGATAGTTTTGTATCTACTACCAGCTTGTGTTGAGTATTGTTGCGTTTTTGTTCATCTCAGACGGCTTGTTTGCGAGTGGCTCTCATATCGGTGAGCTCATCATCTGGGATTCAGTGGATTGGACGATCCAGGCTTATGAGCACATTGTGTGGGAGGAGCCAGCAGTAGACAGCCAATCAGAGGTCAGACTGACTCAACAGAAACCGATCGAGAAGTCCATTCGACACATGAGCTCAGACGGAGAGGTAAAGGAGCGTAGAAGCTGAAATTCCATTATAAATAGAGAAAATGCATTTATGTATGATAATTGCATCATGTGAATGTTGCCTCAGTTTATAGTGGCGGCTGTAGGCAGTGGTCTGTATGTTTATAATGTGCCGATGAAGAGCGTGGTGGCGTACAGGAAGATCGCCCATGACTCCAATGTCTTGCACACCATGCTGCAGAAGGACGGGTATGAAAGGCATCCGTATCTACGTTCTCCGAAACATCTTTTGTGAAGCATTTGACTAAAGCAAAGTGTGTTTTTAGGCAGTTGATGTCGTGCTCTGAGGACGGCAGTGTGAGGATGTGGGAGTTACAGGACCTCCCCCTTCCCGCTGAACCCGCCTCCTCAGGTGAGCAGGACACGCCCCCTTTCACAGCTCAGGCATCCATCCGTTTGATCTTTTAAATGCCCTCTCACCCCTTTCCTCTTTCCATCACAACCCACATCCTTCCTTCCCTTTTTCTGAAATTGATCCAGATGTTCTCATGTCATCATTCATCTGGCCATCCTGTGCAGAGTGGTTCAGTCCAGCTGCTGTAAAATGATAAACCGAGAGACGTCCTGAACGACCACCAATATTTAAATCGAACAGCTTTGATGTTCTTCAATTAATTTGCTATTAATAATAAACTATGATAATAAATGTTATTATAATAACATAAGAAAAGATAGTATATAATGTTATCCTATTTATAATTATTACTCAGGGATACTTGATTCTGATTGGCCTATTGCAGCAATTGTAATTTTGGGATAATGTCTAGATGACTATATCCCTCGCTTGTATAACTTAAATACATCTTTAATATCATAATTATTTAGTTATAATGGTAACAATTTACAATAAGATTAGTTAACACGAACTAACAATGAGCAATACGTCTACAGCATTTATTCATTTTAGTTCAACATAATATTTTTTTTTAAAGCAAAAGTTGTGAAGTTGTGAACTAACATGAACATGAATGTATTTATTAAATAACGTTAACAAAGTTTAATAAATGTTGCAAATTTTTTTCTAACAAATATGACTGAAAGCAGAAGCTTATAGGTTTCTTTTAAAGTCTAAATGAATCATAATGATTTTACATTATCATGAGTGCAGTGTATTTTTCGAGTGGTTTGGCCAAATGAGATGTTTGCTCTCTCTTTCAGGGTTTTTTGGCATGTTTGGCACTTTTGGCCGGTCCAGTAAGCAGTCATGCCCTCCTGTCATGAAACTCCCAGAAGTCCCTGGTCTGCGCTCGCTGGAACTGAACGGTGATCTGATTGGTCACTCTGGAGCTGTGCAGGTACAGTATACATGTGGGTAATGTGGCACGGGTGATTTTTCTAGTGATCGACCTAGTTTCACGAACTAGTTTTAGATGAAAGCTTTTGATTATGAGTGTAGAAACAGTGTCTTATTAGGAGTCATTGATCCTGGATGGAGCAGAGAATCGTTTTGACCTGCAGTTTAATTAAACTTTCTGACAGAGTGAAGGATGCGATCTACATACAAGTCAACTTTCGCATTGATCACCTGACATGTAGTCTGTTTCACCAGCACACCCATCACATTAGCATTATGTTATCGAGTCATATTGCATGTTTCAATAAACTTCAGCAAGTTTGACTATTTGCTTGTCTTAAAGTGATTTAGGCATGCATATAAAACAAGAGGGATGAGTAATTGATGACTGTTCTTTTAAGGTATGTTCAATGTCTTATTACACTATCTGAGCTTGGCAGGATTTTTTTTTTAAAACTTTAAATATACATATATATATTTTAAACCCGTCTCTGACTATGAAAATGTTAGTTTGGCCAAGGCAGTGGAGGCTAACAGGAGCGGATTTGACTTACAGTAGCATTTTTAACCCTGAAACAGAAACGTCAGAAGAGGATGAGAGGGGTGGAGGACAGGAAAAGAGGCGAATTGAGACTTCATCTAATGACCTACACTTCTATTATTAGTTCTGTGTATAAAGTTTAAGAATGTTCTAGTTCCTGTAGCTGCTAGAGATTTGGCTCCAGCAACGCCAAGGTCACGGGTTCGACTCCCAGGGAACTCGCATAAAATGTTAAAAACCGATAAAATGTTTGCCTTGAATCTACTACGGCATCATATGAATGCAGACACTTTTAGTTACGTAAGCTGGATTTCATGCACGTTGGGTAATTTTTTTGTCATGTTATTTTGTCTTTAGATTAAAATATCCTTTATTTTATTGTCATTTGTTTTAGTTCGGGTTAAGGATTTCTTACTCAGTATTTTTGTCTTGCTTTCCAGTACAAATTAACTTTCTTAAATAAAGATATATTTACTTGAGAAGCAAAATGACTGAAAAATGGATCAAGATTAAGTGAGTTTATACTTAAAACAAGAGCAAATATCTGCCAAGAGGGTCCGAAAAATAATCTTGTTTTTCCTTAGAAGTACCTTTTTTTTGTTGTTGTAGATATTTGTTCTTGTTTAATCATTAACTCACTTCATTTTAATCAATTTGACAAAGTCATTTTGCTTCTCAAGTAAATTTCTTCATTTCGAATTTTTAGAAAGATTTCGAAAGATAATTTATCAACAAAAACATTTTAGTTGTCGTGAAATGTCAAACCAAATATTCAAACGTGCCAATTCTTTCTGCTTTAGTTATGCTCACTGTAATTATGTGAAAACATAAGTATTTTACGAAGTGACGATTTTGTATGAATTACGGCGTGATTTGTGTGGATTTTTAGAAAGCACATAAGCATGAAGGTCCAGCCCTAAACCTAACCATCAGTGGGAATATTCAAATCATATTGAATTCACCAATTAGCCACTAAAACATAAAATAGTGTGTTGGACAGAACTTATACAACATGATGAATTTTTGTACCTTTAACCCAAAATATGTCACTCAGTTTATGGCTTATCTTAATGGCATTTGACTTACGAATAACAAAAACGTATTTATCCACCTACTTTTTTTCCAACGCGGAAGCTATCTGTGAATGTGTGCAAGCCAGTGTTTATAACTATGACAATACATTCAGGTAATATGGTAAGAAATACAAGTTTGCAATATCAAGCAGCATAACACAAGCTGTTTTGTAGGCTATTGCTAAAAATAACTGAAAGCGGAAGCCAGGCGGTCACTGTGATTTTGCCAAGACATGTTCCTGGATCAACAAACTTTGTTGAGCTGGAACAACTTTCCTGTCATAAAATTTAGTCCTAACCCTATCCCTACCCATAAGTCATCCCGAACACTGATGTAGAAGCACCTAACCCTGCTTTTAAGCCTAAACTTGACAAAATTGTAAACCTGTCCCTCAAATCTGATTGGTTGATTGGAATGTTGATCCAGGAACTTACGTTAAAAGTGACGTGGATACGTTATGTGACTAAAGGAATGTGGCTTGTGTTCCAGATGTTCCTGAGTTTTAAGGAGAAGGGTCTGGTCACCTGCTCCACGGATCACCTGCTCATCGTGTGGAAGGATGGAGAGATGCAGTCTCAACTCCGCAGTCTCGCCGTCTTCCAGAAACTGGAGGAAAACCAGGAACTGTGACCTAACCTGCAAACATTTCCCCCCATCATCTTCAGGTCGTGTTTTAAATATGAACACCTTTCTTTGCCTTACTAACATCTGCATCACATCAGTGTTTTAACTTCAAATTGTTTCAGTATGATACAATGCTTACAATGTTGTGATTTTTAATTTGTTGGTTTTATGAGTGGGTTTTAAATAAGTGTCTTATAGTAAACTTCTGTTGATTTGTATATATTGTGTGATTGATGCGAGTGTAATTTTAAAACTGATTTTTTAAAAGTGCAATGGTAACACTTTACAATAGTTTATAGGCTGCATTAGCTAATATGAACTAAGAATGAGCATGATCATTTTGTTACAGCATGTATTAACCTTTGTTAATGTTACTTTATACAGTTGTTCATGTTAGTTCACAGTGATGCACACAACTTTTGATTTGAATGTATTAGTATATGTTGAAATGACCAATATATATGTAGAAGTATTGCTCATTTCTGGCTGACCTGATCTGGTTAAATGAAACCAAAATAGTGATTTTGAATACCTCTTGAATGTATGCTTCTGTATTTCTGACGAAAGTGCAGTTGATTAAAGCTTGGTGTGTCCATGTAAAATCAGATCACAAACACGTTATTGCAAATTTTTATTTTTGTGTGTGTGTCACAAACACAATGGTTTCAGAGTTGGAGTGAAATCTCGAAACGACAGCAGATGTAGAGACAGAATCAAACAGAAACAAAGCAAACAGACGTTTTATGCATTTCTTTTGTACAACTGACAATACAACAACAAAAAAAAAATCCTTCGACAAAGCAACCTGTTGAATGACATGTGACCACTTTTACTTTTAGTGATCGATTTGTTCAGTAAAAAATAGTTAATATACATTTGCGCAAGAAAAATGCTAGTGTGCATTCCCAGTACTTCAAAAATACAGTAATTGGCACAGAATCTGCACCCATCGATCGATACAGTTCACGCTCGCTAATCGACCAGGCTGCGTCTCATCCGGTTCTCAGAGCAAGACCCGCCCCTGGCTATGATGTCACTGTGAGGTCATAATGGTGTGCCAATAAGAGAGCCCTTTGATTGTGAGGGTGAAGTGTGACGGATGAGACTTTGAAAAGATTCACGACAACGTTCAATACATGACCGTGGACTAATCCGTCATGAATTATTTCACCTTTTTTTTAATACTTTAGGTAGTTAGGTAAAGTTAGTAAGGTAGTAAAGTATGCTGTACTGACAGTAGCTATGTTTCCATCCAGTTGTAAATTTAACATGCCCAAAATTGGAATATCGCATAAAACATCTGCGAATAAAGCACCGTTTCCATCCCACGTGTTCAAGAGAACAAAATTGTAAATTGGCGAAAAAAAAAAAAAAGTAAGGTGTTACAATCGGGGAAGCCACTGTGGCATAAATTAACGCAATAAACGCTGTCATGATATCTTTCGTTCATTTGCTGGTTTTTGGGAACGCAATCATGTGAGATCCTTCTGAGAGGGAATTAAACCAAATCATTCGGACGACAGGATGGCGTTTCAGAACGACCGAACCAACATTTGAGCTGCTGTGCGATGCAATTGGTCCACTGGTTATTTCAGTTATCCAATCACATCATCTGTTGAAGCAAAGTCACGTGAGTTTGTTGTTGCACATCGAAGGATTTATTTGGTAAATCTCTTTCCATCATAGTCTTCTTATTGGATAAAAATGTACCCACCTCAATTGGGTATTTTATGCACATTTTCAGAATTTTTATGCATAAAAATAGGTGGATGGAAACACAGCTAGTTAGTGATAATGGACGGAGCATGAGGGCTTCCCATGAGCCTGAGCGTTGAGATTCTCTGAATCTGAAATAAGACGCAGCTAAAATTAAAAATGAGCCTTTTGGGTGAACCTATAACATAACAGTAACCATCTCTAATTAAAGAAATATTTAGGCTCAAGTTGTCAACAGCACTGATGTCATAATATTGACCTCAAAGCTAAAATAATTGTGACTCTTGAAAATAAAGGAAGGATCGTTAAATTATGCACAAGGAGTCCAGAAATCAACCGCAGAAATGACATCAGTAATGCTTAAATAGAAGTTCATCCACCTTAGAAATGAGTTCCAGCTTTAAAATCATGACTTTAATATTACAACAATAATATTATAAATTATAATAAATGTATTTTTTCATAAATATGAGCTTTATGTCTCTGATTTTAAACCCTCTGGAACTTTTAAGTACACTACTGTAACTGCGACATTTGCTTTGCTTTTTAAAAAATAAAAGAAGATAAAAAAAAAAATGTACAGAGGGATGAGTCAAAATGATTTTCTATTGTGTTCGAAATTATGCCCCCAAATATTGATAAATCTTGTACTGAATCCAGACTGTTTCTTTACGCACACCATCACTAAACATTCAACAACAAAGCCACCAGTAACTAAATGATCCAACAACCTCCGGAACAACTAATAATCCTCATGTTTATATCACATAAACTCCTGAAAAGAAACAATCACATGGTCACGTCATATTTTAAATCTGCTGTAGAATCTCATCATCAGTGTTGCGTGAATGAGGACCGGTTTAACCCACCACGTGTCTATAACGGAGATTAAGGCATCAGCTTCAGTTTGCTCTCTACACTCTACATATTCATATTAATATCTTTAAAAGAGTCCATATAAATTCATAGTCAAAACACCTGACTTTCCCTGGTTACGTTTTGTACTTCAAATTACCTATAAAGCCTGAGTGTGACAATGCAATGAAATGTTTTGCCACTGAGCAGGATAATGCAGGTCTACAGAAGACAGGAAGAGAGAGGATGAGCGGGGTGGAGGACAGGAAAAGAGGGAATAGACACATCATCTTCTGACCTACACTTCCATTATTAGTTCTAGTGTGTTCTATGGCTTATCTCTGTCGGCTCCAAGGCTCAAGGCTCGTCTGAGAATCTCCACTGGAATTTGTTCCATCGTGCAAATTTCATTTTGACCATGTCATTTGATTGTCGTTTGATAACGGATCAAATTCACCATCACGCAATAAATGAGAGCACGTCCTGTCCGTAAATTGGGCACATTTGTGTACTCGACCAGTCAAAAGTTAGGACACACCTACTTATTCTTAATTTGTACAATTTAAAAGAATGTTTTTCAAGTGTGTCCAAGCGTTTGACTGGTAGAAACTTTGTTTGTTGTACTTTCCTTGATTACTGATCATAAGGACTTTAGGTAACATGATTAAACAGCTATAAAAAAATGAACAAAACATTTTTTTTCCTAAGAAATAAACAAACACAAGCTCATTGATACTTGTTAATTCATATTTATGTGAAATGCAACTACGTAACACCATCAATAGAGTTAAAATTATAGTCCAAGTTGTTCCCTATTTGAATTGCTTTCTTCTGCTGAACACAAAATATATTTTGAAGAATGTGTGTAACGAACAGTTGATAGTCCCCATTGACTTCCATAGAATGGAAAAAATATATATAATATGGAAGTGAATGGGGTCCATCAACTGTTCTGGTTACACACATTTTGCAAAATATATTTTGTGTTCAGCAGAAGAAGGAAATTCATACAGGTTTGGAACAGGTTTTTTGGTGGTGAACTATCCCTTTATAATGCATATAGTTCTTTAGATTTACCACTAGATGGTGACAAGAGCATCCGCCATAATTTGTACTGCAGCATTTGTATCTGTAGAGCTCAAAAAAAAATATATATATTGGCATGCTTATATAGTATATTATAAAATAATTCTTAATGCATTTATATAATAAATCAGTTCTTGTACAAAATTGTGACCACAGTTATAGCTTTAAAAAACACAATACCTTTAAAATTCATAAATCATTACCAAATTTCATGTGTTAAATCATAGTGTATACCAGTGGTTACACTGAAACACTTTACACATACAAATTTTATTTTTTTTTAATTGGAAAAAATAATCCCTGACATCATCTGGTAAAAAATATTGTCTGAATCAAAAGTAATGATTTAAAAATGTTAATATTGGCCAAAACCCACTGATATAGCATGCATTAAGAATTATACTTTATATAATACTTTATATAACACATTACATATAGAGGCTTCAAAAGTGCACTGTTCTACCCTTATGACCACATTAAAGCAACAAGAAAAAAGGGAGGGAAACAGATAGAATCAGGAAGGATGAGAGAACAGGAAAGAGGAAAATCAAAACCCTGCGAGCTGCTGAATGTGCACCACATGCCTTTAACTGCACAATGCTTAAAAACACAGTCGCTGAGATGCACTGCCAACCGAAGAACAACAAAAACAGCTGCTGCCATCTTACAAGGGCATTGTAGAATCAGACCCGTTTACGTCATTATGATGTCATCGCGCTCGCGGTGGTGTCGTGCTGGTGAGTTCGAGAACGGTCGCTGTGAAGTCATCGTAAAGATGAAGCTCCTTTCCAATCGCGTCCACACAATGTATTAATAGTAAAAGGCTGAACGTCAACCGAGTTATAAACATTTAACAAATTCTTACTCAGCCTGTCTTGCGAGCCAATGCAATTCAGCTACGCGTCCAACTGTAATCCGGAAAGTGCCCAAATAACAAATGACACTAACAGCTACACTTAAAAAAAAAACGATTAGGTTTTTTTTTCGTAAAAACTTCTCACCAATCGGTCAGCGTGACAGATTTCAAGAAATCTAAATTTGTTCTTTTTTTTCAGTCGCAACGGCTTCAGCCAAACATCTGTTTAAAACTCATCATCGTGTTTGATTATAAACGTACTTTGGCACTGGATGCTTTTTGGCCTACAAAAGGTGAACGTTTGAAGCTTGTCGGCGATGTGTGTCTATGGTAAAAGCAGAACCGAGATTACGAACGCGATATACAGCTGAGCTCATTTTGTAAATAAATAATACTTAAAAATGGTGTAACACTAATAATACGTGCGAGTTCTCCAGTCAGCATGAGCAAATGTCAATGTGTCAGTGGTCTCGTTATGGGGCTGTGCTGGAGTTCAGGTTTACACACAGATTAGGGAATGTTGCATCCGTACGGACCATTGCGTGAAGTAGGAATGTTGACCGCCATGTGAAAAATGTTCTCATATGCTTCATATTTATCACTAAGCACATCATAACATACACTCGTTCTCTCGCTCACACACACGCATCATCAAGCTTCACGTTATTACAGTATGTGTCTGGATATACAGTGTTTCTGAGAAATATATTCTTTGTTATTATTGGCTATTTATATCAAAATTATTGATTATTACACACCAGTCCTTGGAGTCTGAGAAAGGCTTGAGTCGTTCTGATACAGAAAATGCTGGAATAATGATAGCCCGCAGCAGGCTGATCCGTTGCAGTTTTTACATTCTCACACACTGAATCGTGTTCAGTGCTGATCAATACCAAATTCATCGTCCGAATACAAGCAAGTCTTCAGTTCTTCCGGTTTGGCAACTTGACATTTGCTTCTTCTCGACAATATTCTGTCAAAATATTCCATCTGCATTGAATTTGATCAAATTAATAAGGGGGAACATGTGGTAGGACTGAAGGGAGTGCCCCATGGCTCTCTACTGGGTCCTTTGTGGTTTCCAAAGTAGTTTAGTCCCACTGACACAGTTTTCCTCCTTATAACTGCTTCAGAGTCCAAATAAAGCCCTTTTGGCGTCTGGATCTATGACCCCACATACCTGTAAATATTATATGTGCATGTGTATAGTTACAGACCTCTCTGAGCATACACATTTCAGTCCCAGTGTACATCCCATAGTTTAGCGCATATAGTATATACAGTCCTCTGCTGCACTAAGATCAGTCTTTATCTTCTTGCGTCAGACATTAAAAAATATCATTAAAAATAGCTGAAAGAACACAGAGGATAAAAAAAAGAGAAGTGAAGAAAGTAAAAAGATGCTGGAAGAGGACTGTATGCTGATAAAGTGCATTCATTTTGTCGTTTGTTTGTGTTTTACCCTTGTTACCGGGCGATTGTCGCTAGGGGTGGAGCGTTGTAGGGAAAACAGGGCTGTTGCAGTGGGTGGAATCTTTGAGGCCCGGCAGAGATGCTACATTCAACCTCTGACCTTTGACCTCGAGTGTAAGGGAGTCATGAGGGTTCACGGAGGAGGTGGAGGCCGCAGGCTTTTACATTTCATCTCATCCAAGTTCTTCCAGTATTTGTAGTTCTCCGCCAAATGCTCCATCAGACCTGGCAAACTGGCAAATGCTTGAGAGAGAGAGAGAGAGAGAGAGAGAGAGAGAGAGAGAGATAGAGAATTAGGTCTGGCCAGTTAACAATAGTTGACAGCCTGATAACTGTAATTACCTTTTATTCAACTTGAAAAAGTGAAAGTAATGAAAGTAAAGACATGGTACAGAATATTTATATTTCAAATAAATGCTGTTCTTTTGAACTTTCCATTCTTTAAAGAATCCTGAAAAAATTAAGGTTTTCACAATTTTTTTTATTCAAAACTGAATAAAATTCATATATGGTTTTAACATTGATAATAATAAGAAATGTTTCTTGAGCATCAATTCAGCATATTAGTATGATTTCTGAAGGATCACGTGATACTGAAGACTGGAGGAATGATGCTGAAAATTCAGCTTTACATCAAAGGAATAAATTACATTTTAAAAATATTAAAATAGAAAAGAGTTGTTTTAAATTATAATAATATTCCACATCATTACTGTTTTTACTGTATTTTTTATCACATAAATGTAGCCCTGGTGAGGATAAGAGTCTTTTTTCATAACAGTAAGCAAACGTTGTTGATTCTAATGTTTTTCTTTTTCCTCATATTACCATCTGTTCGGTTGCATTGGTTTCTGGCAGACGGACTACAGACGGTAGACTGTGCATGTTTTTGTTTGCATGAGTGTAAATATGGCAATTTGTATGTTCACACATATGGATGCACTTTCAGATCCTCCTCAGTATGTTTTCAGTGCCCCCCCCGCTGAATCTGTCAAACACACACACACACACACACACACACACACACACACACACACACACACACACACACACACACACACACACACACACACACACACAGCTCTATGATAAATTGACCTGATCGTGACCTTGGGAACTAAATCTGCGGAGAGCTCAAGAGATTCTGCTTCACTGCATCCTGACCCCAGACTACGGAAATCAAAGAAACACACACAGATGCACATTCTTTCTCTCTCTCTCTCTTTCTCACACACATACACACACACACACACACACACACACACACACACACACACACACACACACACACACACACACACACACACACACAGTCACCCCTGTCCCTCTCCACGATTTTTAAAGTTTCCGTGACATCACGGCTGTTGCGTGTTGACAGTACGCAGGTTTATTCTCTGGAGTTCAGCTCAGTGGGAAACACTGAACCTAAAGTTTCCAAAGCTCACCACCACAATCATCTCAACCTCTGGATAACATTATCACAACCTTTCAGCAACCATCTAATAGACCCTCGTGCTTCACCCCTCCGGTCCAACATCTTCTGCTGCTAATGGACCATTTCATCTCTTTTAGGAGAACCAGATGAGTCAAAAGATGCCTGGGAAAGCATTCTCTCACTCTCTCTCTCTCTCTCTCTCTCTCTCTTACTCTCACACAAACATACTGTACATAATGCTTCCACAATATTTTGTACCAGAATGATAATTTTCAACTCAATATATGGTGAATTTTCTCCATATTTGTAGAGCCTGGATTTTTTTTCATAGAGCTGAGTGAAATATTTATGTTATATGGACAAAGGAAATATAAAATTCATCACAAACAGTTCAAATCATCACAGTGATCTTAAGGCAAGATCTATTACACCAGTTCAAGATCATTTTTTTAGTCACAAAAAAAAACAAAAAAACCCCTGAGTGGGATTTTACCAGTCTTGTGTAAACTATACAGTATGAAGATAAACATTGATGTTTATTTAAGTCTGTGTACATATGAATAAAAATGACTATTTTCTTTCTTTTGTTCAGAATTCTGTAATTTTTGTTGTTGTTGCTTTTTTACTGTATTTTAGTTTGACAACATTTCTAATCTTTCAATCTTGGCAACTGTGGCTGTGAGGAAGGTTTATTATAGTTAACTAAAACTAAAACCATAAAAAAATAAACATTTAATAAAACAAACATAAAAAAAAATAATAAAAAAATCCTGTAAGGTATATTATTTCAGCTAGTTGCCAAGGAAACATTTTTTCTTTTCATTTAGTTTACCTTGATATATTAAAACAACTAAAACTAAAACTGAAATGAAAATTGATAAAAACAATATAGTCATAAAAAAAACAACACCAACGAATAAAAATGACAAAAACACAGCAAAATTATTAAAACTTAAACTAAAGTGAAAATGAAAGTGAAAAAATAAAAAAAACAATTCAAAATATTAATAAAAACCATAAGAGTATCTCTGTGATACTAAAATAACACTACTATGAGGCTGAAAGCAAATTTCAAAGCAAAATACATACATTTTGAGATAAATATCAAAATACTGTAAAAATGATGATCTATGTGGCACAACCCTAATTGCTAGAATGGGCAGAAATCACCAATGTATTGCATATGTGAGTATGTGTATATTTACCATCCCAGGCATCAAACATGTCCGAGATGAAATAGTCGATAAATGAGATCTGGGATTTAGGAATGCTGCAGGTATTCCGGTCAAACACTGGCATGACAACCGGCAAACCTTGTCTTTTCTCCTCATCGGTCTAGGGACAGAGGGAGAGTCCAAACACAGAAAGCAAATGATTAGAGAGTGGAGACATGCTATTGTAAAAAAAACAAAAACAAACATGGTATTGTACAAATACTTCAACATAATTTAATATATACTGTATATATATACACACACTACTGTTCAAAAAAGTTTTTTTTTTTTAAATGTAAAAAGAGATTTAAATGTTTTTTTTCAAAATGTGCTCACCAAGGCTGCATTGATTTGATCAAAAATAGAGTAAAAACAGTAACGTTATTACAATGTAACAGTAATATTATTACATTTAAAACAACTGTTTTCTATATTCATACATTTATTCCCGTAATGCAAAACTTTTCATTTATCAAAGAATCCTGAAAAGAAAAAAACATATCACAGTTTCCAAAAAAATATTATGCAGCACAAATGTTTTCAACATTGATAATAATTTCTTAAGCAGCAAATCAGCATATTAGAATAATTTCTGAAGGATCATGTGACACTGAAGACTAAGAGTAATAATGCTGTTAAAAAATTCAGTAAAAAAAAAAAAAAATTTATTCGAAACAGAAACAAAGCAAACGAAGAAATATAGTGACAAACGTCTGAAAGATATTGTATAAATATATATTTTTTCACCTTAATTTTTCATTAAAATGCAGTAACATCTTAACACTTCTCATGGTCCAATCAAATCCCGATGAATAAAAGCAAGTCTTGCCCTACATTATTTACTACTGAATACTCGGATGTTACCGTTTCAATCGGATATACATTGTGTTATGAAAGTTAAATGACAACATAAATTCGACATGTGACTGACTGTGTTTACCTGAGCAAAGTACTCCTCTGAAATGCGACCAGCCCATTCGATGCAGTTCTCCAGAGGTCTGCAGGGATTGGCCACATCGGCACATTTAATCAGCATCCGTTTAATTAACAGACGATTCTCAGGAGAGTTGCGAATACTGGCCTGTCCCTCACAATCACTGCCTTCACTCTGTTTCACATGCAGATCAGCAGCGGTTAGATTTCACTCTTACATAATGTACAGTATGGAAACACAGTAACACGTGTCTTACATTGGAGCTCGTCTCCTCAATGGCACTCATGGGTTTGTTGATGCTGTTTACGAACTTATTGACGTGTTCAAAGTGTCGAGTCATTTCTGTTGCCAACACCATGTCAATTATGGCTTGCCGTAGGGTCCGAAACTGAGTCCTGAATATTGAGAGGTTGAGAGAGTTTAGTACTGGACCAATGTGAGTCATGTAAAATGTATGATTAAAGCAGACACTGATACCTTTCCATGTTTTTGAAGATGTTGCACTTGCTGTCTCGTACAGTAAGCTGGAATGCGAGAGCGGCGTGGTGACTCTCCAGGACGGCTGTGTCGTTGTACAGAATCGCCAGCTCACTCCCCGCATTGCACAGGAATGAGTTGGTACGGCCCGGGTGATCAACATCATGGACCGTGGCAGCCAATAGCGCTGCAACTTCATCTAACTGGTCAAGACTGCCCTGCAAACACAGCAGAGACACCGTTGGTGTAGGCAAGGTCTAAAAGTAACCCCACATTTTTTAGGTTGACTGACTGATTAAACACTCTGATATTAACAGCATCAGTCAATAACTGTGGAAACGTAACTTGCTTCGTCAATTAATAATGCACAATTTCGGTTTCAAATGTTTTAGAGTGAATTTGGAATAACTATTAAGATTTAATTAAAAAGAAATATTAAAAATGAATGTTAAATATTAATATTTAAATTATTATTTAAATGTTTAGCACTTGTATTCGAATAATCAATGAATATTATTTTTTGTATGTTATATAAAATATAAAATACTAATATAATATAACAAAATATAATATAGTATAATATATTTATAATATTTAATAAAATAATATTGCAATTTTGATAAAATTCTGATTCAATCCAGTTTACATTTTGATTTTACTTGACAACTGTAACAGTTAATTGAACATTTATTTATATAAATTGTATTTTATATTAATTTCATATTATTTTAATACTTAATATAATTTACAAAAAAAAAGAAAAGAAATGTAAACAATGTATTTGTGTATCTGAATAATCAATCAATACATATTTTTTATAATATAATATAAAAATTATGTTTACATTATTTAGAAAAAATATGATGATTAGTTATTGAGAAATATAAGTCAACCACTATTTGACATAATTCAAGTCTGGATAATTTTGATAAAATTCAGATTCAATCCAGTTATTATTTAGATTTTATTTGGCAACTTAACAGTATGGCACAACTTTATTTTTATATTTAATTTGTAGAATTATATATTTATTTATTTATAAATAATTATTTACAAATATTTTTGTACTTTTTATAATAAAAAAAAACATTTATGTATTTATTTAGAAATTTATAGCAATCTGCAATATACTCATAAATAATTTATCAAACCCAATGCTGCGATTAAACAAAAAAAAGCCTTGCTAAATCGCCAGTTAACCCTTTCGCACGTACGATCACACCGGCGTGATCAGTCTAGGCTGGTCCCTGGGGCGTACGATCACACCGGCGTGATCAGTCTTGGCTGGTCCCTGGGGCGTACGATCACACCGGCGTGATCAGTCTAGGCTGGTCCCTGGGGCGTACGATCACACCGGCGTGATCAGTCTTGGCTGGTCCCTGGGGCGTACGATCACACCGGCGTGATCAGTCTAGGCTGGTCCCTGGGGCGTACGATCACACCGGCGTGATCAGTCTAGGCTGGTCCCTGGGGCGTACGATCACACCGGTGTGATCAGTCTAGGCTGGTCCCTGGGGCGTACGATCACACCGGCGTGATCAGTCTTGGCTGGTCCCTGGGGCGTACGATCACACCGGCGTGATCAGTCTTGGCTGGTCCCTGGGGCGTACGATCACACCGGCGTGATCAGTCTTGGCTGGTCCCTGGGGCGTACGATCACACAGGTGTGATTAGAGAAGTCAGTGCATCACGTGATCAACTGCTAAATTCAAACGTGCTTTCGCTGAGCTAGAGACGGACGCGCTCAGCGCTGTCATATATCACAACTATTCAGTGTTTTGAACCACATAATGTATGTGTTTGAATTTGAGTTTGTAAAATACACACTGATATCTATGAAAGCGGAATAATAATCCTTTCCATTATAAGTAGACGACATGTTTTATTCATATCAGATACACATTGTGTAAGTAGCTTTAAAGTTTACTCTATTCTTCTCCCAGTTCACCAGCCACTTACTTTCATGTATTTCGGGAGAAGTGGATGAATTGACGTTTTTGTAAATCCAACAGATCTGATTCTCTACATCGCGCATACAGCACAACTAACGCGATCGTTATAAAGGTGTTTAAACAACAAAACACATCCACTTGCACATATATGACAATCGGAATATCAGATATTTCATGCTACAGCTAATACATTTGTGAATATTTTTAATAAAAAAGGAAAAATGACATAAAAGCAGATCATCATTCATTCAGTGCTGGGGCACGTTCAAGTTCAAAACGGTGCGCAACGTTTTGCTACGGTTTCCGGGTTGAACGCCATGTTTCCTGGAAACGGCGTGCACCGGTGTGCACCGGGGTTTGAGATACGTTTTCTCTTGTTTGGTGGGTTTGTCAGAACTGCAGTCCAATCAGCAGCAACATGTATATAAAGCACGCGGTATTAAAGTGAACTCGCACAATGGGTTCAAGGAAAGTAATTTACAAATGTGTTCGATGCAGCTCGGTATACGCAACAACTGAGGATATTAGAAGACATGTTTGTCGTAAGTTTTATTGTAAAAATATAGGATATCAACATAATGATGTAGTTGTTTATATTTTTAGCTTCATTGCAAGTGTATTGGTATAGAAATAAACAATGGTTATTAAGTGCTTTTCCTAAAAATGAGAAAGAAAATACAGGGTATTAAAACAGTATGAACTACAAATAAAGTCAGTATGTGAGGCTAAATAGATGTGTTTTAGTCTGAATTAGGTAAGATGTGTGCTTCCATTTCAGTTTCAGCAATCCCTTCACTCGATTGGGATGTTCTCTTTTGTTCTGGGCGGCATGTGCAGTAACTGTAACATCGAGCATATTTTGTAGTATTAAACACATATTTATACCGACTTCATCAGGCTCAGAAAATTCTTCACAAAGAACACAAAGAATGGCCTTCTCAGCTGCCATAGTTGCAACTCTTTGCGTCATCAGAACAGTGTGTTCAACGCATCACCGTTTCTGTTTAAAAAACGGTGTGCAACGTTTTGTCGGGGCTGAATGCAGCCCTGTTGTGGTTACGGTGTGTCACGTGACAAGCAATGACGCGTCACCATGGAAACAATAAAGTGACAGGTTCTAAATAACGGTCACCTTGAAAAACTCACGCTGGGGGGGTCAGCCAGAATATTTTAAACTTACGTGTGAAAAGGCTAAGGCACTTCTTTGACCTTACCTTTAACCAAAGTATAAATTGAGACATTTCTGTTTCTGTATTCTGATTGGTTGTCAGGGTTACCTTGACTCGGTCCTTGCGCAGGAAGTAGGCTGTGGCGTGCAGAACGTCTGCGGCGTGTGTAGAATTGTGGTAGGAGTTGGAGGCGTGGTAATTAGCCTCGATCACCTGCAGCCACGAACGCAATGTGGCCTCTGTGCAGTTCAGGAACTCACACACACCAAAAGCAGAGAAGATCTTCAGACCCAGGTATGAGAGCGGCCTGTGTACACACACACACACACACACACACTATAGCACTCAGAACTTTTCCCAACAAAAATAAAGTTTTATACCACGAAGTGAACAGAATAATGATCTAAATTTATGGTACCTTTTGTGTGTAGCTGCTTCCAGCTCCAGGATATTGAATTCCCAGCATTCCTCCTCATTGAGCAGCTCTGCGATGGATGGCGGGATGTCGTTTAACGGCACAGGTACTGCCAGCTGACTCTGACTCATATCTGAGGGGGTCAAAGGTTCAGGGTCAAGATGGAATATGGCAGAAAGAAACAAAAACATAATTCAGACACCCAAATTATCATCAATCAAAAATGTACAACAAACACCCTGAGTGGAATTGTACATGTCTTGAGTAAAACAGACATTTAACATTAATTTGTAATACTTAATAGTAATACCTTAATATACAGTAAAAATATTTTTGAGTATATTTTGAATAAATTACTATTAAATAATACGCATTATATTTTAAATTTCAACACTATTATGTATTTTAAAATATATATTTTTTGTATATCAAATAATATAAGCTTTCCATTTTCTTTGTTCGACATTTCCTAGCCATTTTCTGCATAATCTAATTGTAATTAATAATGTTTAAGTGAATACTATGATATAATCATGGTATGATCCTGTATTGTTTGATATCATTTGAAATGTCTCAGTGCGGCTGGTACAAAAGTCCCATTCCCACAGAAGTAAACCAAAAGCTAAAAAATGCTTTAAGAGTTTAGAGATATTTAACTTACTGTGGTGGGTGTGCTCTAAAGCAAATTTCCTTCTGTCCCTCAGTAAGGTGTAAACTACCCCGGTCTGGAGACTTGAGTAATGCAAATTCCCATTGTTATCTCATGTTTCCATTTGAAAGAGGTTTCTGTCTTGGTCTGAGTATTTAAAGAGATGTTGCCGGAGGCTCAAGGCGAGATTTGTAGTCAGATCAACCCGTAAAGCTGAATGTCCTCAGACACTCAGCATTCTGTATTTTTTTCTAATGTCAGGTATGCATCTAACACCACAAATCTATGCTCAGGTTAGTAACGGACTAAAATACAGCTTAGGTGGAGCATTGTGGCATGCCGACTGACATTTTAGAGCTCAGACTAACACATTGGCATTAGTCAATGTATACTTAAACTGCAGAGGCTAATAATGGGTTTTCCGTTTAGAGCAATAGAGTGTTGTTAGACCAATCTAAATAGGGTGAACCTCAACCTCTGATTATTGTAATACTATTCTAACTAAGTGTACGTGGGAAAGGGAAACCACGGCATGATTATACAAAGTTACCATTAGAAGAAGATAAGTTGGTCAGCTTGGTTCTATGGTAATAATGGTCATGACCTCTGGTTAGATATAATCTTGCCTTACAGTTTTTCTCCGTCGCTTTGGTGCATTTCTCAGATCAGAACTACTTGTTCAACCTCCACATCATCTAGTCACTAGTGCACATCATAAAAGCAGTTTCTCATTCTTTTAAACAAGTTGCGATTGCTTTGGTACATTCATGCAATCGATTATATACAATTGTCTGCGGTTTCCTACATTATCAGTTGCTAATACCATGTTGCTCAAAATGTATTAAATAGTTCTCTGTGCAATAGTCTTACCCCTCAAAACATCTAGTCATTAGTTCATCGTATAAGTGGTTGATATAGTTGTCATAAACTGTCAAGCGTATTTTCTACACATTTCTATTAGACTTTTTGTAAATGTGCCATAAATTGATGAATAGTGCAGGTGAATCTTGACTTTCACTGGAGAAATGCACCAAAGCGACTGAGAAAAACTGTAATTAAGTGTGTTCAGATCTATTTCCACATTCTAGAATGAGCAAGTAGAGTACGGCCATATCGAATATTAGTCAATCACCTTTGTCTAATGACCAAGACTGACGAGTTCGTGATTATAAGATCGTATACTCTTGCCAGTGCGAGACTCGAAGTGTTATACTGTAGGAATCTGGATGAACAAGTGCAATTTCAATAAAGAGTTAAATAGAATAATCAAATGCGTAAAAATAAAATATATACTATTGACAAATAACCAATTGGCATTCAACCTAACTTCGAATGGAGTCAGATAAAAGTTTAATTGGAATTAAATTACTTTACCGAATTCAGAAACCTTCACTTGCTTATAGGAAACTGTCGTTGGGTTGGGCCTTACAATCCAAGAAGGTAAATAGGGCAAATGTTTTATTCATTCTGTCTTTATTAACAGTTTATTCAAAGCTAGTTTACAACATCCAACTTTTCATCCAACCTGTATTATAATAATAATTTTCAGGGCGAGAACTTACTTTGTAATGCACTTTTGGAGAAGACGTACTCGTTCCCAGAGAGCCTTCTGAGTCCATCCTGAATTGAAGAAAAATACACATCAATATATCTGACTGAAATAAAAGAAAAAGACTTGAGGAAGCCAAAATATCGTTTCCAGCCAACATAATCATAACAACACACTTAAGCACAGCACTACCACGCAACCCATAACTCACTCGCGCTTGCACGCTCTCATGAGAAAAGCCATTTATCAGGCCTGGAGGATATTAAACACACAGAAAACAGATCCAGATTCAAATAGACTCATCCAGCACTTAAAACAAACTCTGTCTGAGATGTTGCAGGCGTAGGATAATAGAACTCTACATGCATAAATATGACACACACACATCCCGTCTGTAATGATCACAGGCTTCCAGCTGCACTATCTCAACCCGGATATTTCGCTGTGTAATTGACCTCTGACCTCTCCCTCAAAAGGTCACCCACCAAAAAGGTCATTAAAACTCTTGGGATTTGTGCATCGCATCCGCTTGACCTTCATGTAACAGAAAAAAAGTGACAATTATGAAAGGAAGCGACCTGAATCTGGCTTGTAGTTATTTAGCATTTTTAGGATTCAGAGCTACACTACCGTTTCAAAGTTTGGGGTCAGTAAGATATTTAAATGTTTTTCAAAAAAAGTCTCTTAGGCATTTATTTGCTCAAAAATACAGAAAAAATAGTAATATTCAGCTATAGACACACAACTGTTCTGTATATTCAGCTAAAGACACAAATACACTAATGAAAAAACATATTTTTCGTTAATTTCTTCAATGAGGAGTTTTGTTTTATACGTTTTTCCGTCCCAAGCGAACGCTCCACTCGTGTACCGCTGCTAAACCGGTGTTCGCTAAAATCCAGCTCTGACATGAAATTTCCCTGTCCTATACGTCTTTCTGTTTGTAATAAATTTCTTCAGTAAATGTCTCAAATTACAGTAGGCCTGTAATAGTCATGATATTTGTGGCTTTACAGTTTTTTTTAAATTGCTTACACACAATTTCTGAAACTATAGCTCCATTTCTCAAAACCACAAAATACACACACAAGATGTTTTGCAAAAGCAAACACTTCGTTCAAAACTATTTTAACTCTTCTAAAAAATGTGTTTTTGCATAGTAACTCTACGCACAAACCATTAAATGATAAGCCACACAAACACAAAACTAAAATGTAAAACACTACTCTATTGTGTCTTTTGCTTGTTCAGTGTACAGGAGCTTGTCACACATACATGTATGAGCATAAATACACTGTATATACAGTCTGTATGCACAATTGATAAACTTTACATTTATTGAACTGAACTGAACTGACTCGATCTGAATAATGACACTATTGCTTTACAGCAGAATTTGAATTTGTTTCTATTGTGAAGCTGCTTTGAAACAATCTGTATTGTGTAAAGCGCTATAGAAATAAAGGTGACTTGACTTGTTGCATATTCAGTATATATTTATTATTTACAAAATAAACAGAAATGCAAGGGGGAAAAATTATTTATTTCTTTCTGAAAAATTGAGTTTTGATTTTTAAGTGATCAATTTATGTATAAGTGTTTTCACACGAGCGTTTGATGTAGGTAATCGGAAAATAAATGTGTCATTTAAATGGCAGTGTTTTATGAATGAAACACAAGAGCTGTTAGTTTTGAATGATGTGTCTAATGTAAATAATAAGTAAAAAAGTATGTTTTACAAATGCAAACTAAGAGTGTGAAGCATATAATGTGCTTGCAGTTTTGCAGACTTGATCTGAGGATTAGATATATGAGTGAATGGTTTCACTGAGTGAGCCTCAAGTAACACTTTTAGTGTCTAAGCATTTTTTAAAAACTGTTAAGCAATATTGTAAAGTGGTATAAATAAACGTGACGTGACTTGATTGGATAGTGCTGAATTGCAGAGCTGGTCTAAATCTAAATCGCTATGATCAGATGTTTTCTCACCGCTGTTATTTTTCTTGTATGTTTATTTTGTTATTGAGAGGAAAGTGCGCAGCACTTACAAATTCACTTAAACGGCGCTCTCATCAGTGTGAACGGTGTTGGGATGTTACCACAGCAAAAGGTATTTAAAACTTCCTTTTACCTCTAAGCAAAGAATGCCATAGTAACACTTTGGATCTGGTTTCTGGTTTCTCTCAAGAAGAGGCCATGATTTATTACATGGTCAATTAGGGTGACTCCCATTTCATTTGAAAGTCTATACCTTCTGTGTCTCTTCACTCCTCTTTCATCCTGCTATTCTCTTCCTTTCTGTTCATGTCTTCTTTCAATTTCTCCTCTTATACTTTCCACTATCTGCTCCCTCTCCTTTTCCCTATTCTACTCTTCCTATCCACCGTATTCCTGACGACCTTGCTGTGTTTTGAATTATGGGTGGCACTTCCGGTTTGGGGAACTTCCATTCAAAAAGGCTGAAACGAATAATTTCAAATCATATGGTTGCCCTACAAATAAAGCTGATCTGTCAGTTTGACTGGATAAGCTGTCAATTTGGGGGTTTTGGGGTTATTTGGTCTGTTGAAATTACCTTGTTGATGCTTTTACACTTTTAAGTTTCCTTTTAATGTTCGATGGTTGAAGGATGAGTAGATTAATGTCATCTCATTGTGACACTTTTTTAATGTATTGCGTTCATAGAGCGAGCCTTTTCACTGATTGTTTACAGCTTAACGGAAGTTACACCCATAATTTGCGCAAAGCGTTATGGAGCGTAGGAATAAGGTGGATACCCTCTCCTTTCTTAAAGGAGATGTTTCACTTTTTCGACTTTAGTTAGTGTGTAATGTTGCTGTTTGAGCATGAAAAATATCTGCGAGATTACAAAGCTCAAAGTCCACTCCAAAGGGAGATATTTTATTTAACAGAATCCACTTTTTAAGAACTACAACGAACAGCTTGTTTGGACTACAACGCACTTTTTCCAGATCTTATGAAGTCAAAATGTTCCTCATTTAAATAATCCCCGCCCACGGAATAAGCAAAAATGTTGGCGAGGCCAGGTTGAGCTTATTCTTATTCATATTTTTTTATTTGTATAACAATATTTGTTACTTTTGAAAATAGTTTTTAGGTAACACTTTATTTTAAGGTGAAGTAGTTACACGTTACTACATGTACTTACTATAGTAATAACAGTAAATTATGCATAATTACAAGTAACTAACCCTAAACCAAACCCTAACCCTAACCGTAACTCTACAGTAATGTAGTTAATTAATATTACTTAGTACTTATTTGAGCAAGTACAATGTAACTACGTCACCTTAAAATAAAGTGTAACCAGTTTTTATAGTTAGTTTTTATATCGATAGCTGTGCAAACCATTTTAAAAATGGCATTTCCTGTGAACTGAAATAATTTAATGTGCAATTGAGAATGTGACAAATGATAGTTTTGTTTGTTGTGTTTGGAAATTTTGTATAAATGTTTGTGATTTTTGTAAAATCAATAAAAAGAGCTGTAAGTGTTTTTTCCTGATATTTAAAAATATCGTTTGGCTGTGTCAGCTATTATAAAAACTACTGTCAGGACTTACTAAAGACACGCAGTGAAAAATTAGCACTTCAAAGGCGTGAACAGTTATTTTTTGCAGCAGCTGACCTTATTGCATATGCATTTGTAGGAGTTTCTCTTTCAGATGCAAAATTTATGGAGGCGAGTACTTAAATGAATCATGCAAGGTGATTTACTAAGGTTTGCGCTCGTCAATTGACTGGCTTTTGCGCTCTCGTGCTATTTTGCCCTGTCTAGTAAATCTGGTCCTAACAATTAAGCAGTTTTAAAAGTATAAACAAAAATGAATTTTTTAAAAGTACATATATTCAATGTCATAATTTTAGAAAGAAATATTTCGAAATATTTTAAATTCAAATGCTAATGAAATGTTTTATAACTGAGTATAATTAGAAATTTCAATAACCTTTGTCCTGGCCTGATATTACCAAGCTTTCAAGGACCGTGGGAACCCTGCCAACTAACAATCTTCCAACTCGTGTCTGCAGCCAAAAAGTAAACCGTTAAAACTCCTTAGTATTTGTATCCAGCTATATCAGGAAGCTGATAATTTGAGCTTCACTGTTAATCACTGCATCACTGTGCATTGACATGATGTTCAACTAGTATCATGCTTCCTGAAATCACCACCTCTCAAATCAGTGACTTCTGTGCTGCGTGTCCCTGCAAACCTCTGTCTATGTGAAGACTCCTTCAGTCTAACAACTCTTGGTAAAGTGGAATACTTTCAAAGCGGGAGACATGGGGATGTCATACAGATAGACTAATGTGTAAACAAGCGCGGCACTGTCATCACAGACTGCTGGCTAACTGTGAAACACCCTGTGCCAATGTATCTGTGCCACAAAAATAAGAGCATTCACATCTACTGACTGCCATTGACATACAGTCACACACTCTAAGAACTTTTTCCTGGCAGAGCAAGTCTGAATATCTCCCGTAAGGATGATTCTCTGCTAAAAAAATCTGCTCTAGTTTTTATTTGCGTAGATGAAATCAGTCTGTGGAATTTCTCGGCTGTCTAATATTGATCTGTACTGTTTATGATGTTTTTGTACTGTATGTGTTTGAAGAGGATTTTAAGGCTATTTCTGTGTATCATGTGGTTTGAGATGACTTGTAGTCTGTTGTGTCATTTAGTTCCAAACAAGAGTCATATGATGGAAACAAGATTGATCTTGCTCTTTTGAAATAAAGATATAAAATAATAAATAGGTTAGTAATAAAATATAATAGCTTTAAGAATAAAAGGTGAATGCTTGTAATAGAGTCAGTATTAGACATGCTAGATGACCCATGAACCTCCACTTACACTCATGAGCCCTCCCACCAGGTCATTGGTGTGGGGGTCGTCTTCTTTTGAGGCCAGTTGGGGTGAGTAGAGTTCGGTGGTCCGCAAAATCTCCAGAACACGATCCAGAGCTTCCGCTACTGTCACGGGACTGCTCTCCTGTGCTGCGTTAATGATATTTATCACCTATAAAGGCAACAAAACACAGGCAGACTGAAGACAGAGGGTGAGAGACAACTACAAACCACTTATCAAAGGTTTAGATCCATAAATATCTCTGTAAAGAATTTCCCCTTTTGACACTTCCATTGCTTCCATTGTCACAAACAAATCCTGAGTCATGTTCAAGTAATCGTAAATATACCACAGCAGACAAAGGTGTTCAGCGCGTGTCTCCGGGTTTTGTGTCAGCTGAACTGAATTAGAATTGAAGTGACAGAGAGGATTCAAAGTTAGCATTTAAATTTGAATGGATGGATATAAAATGTAAAATGAATTAAAATTCAAATAAATCCACATTACTGCTATTTTTTTGCTAGAAAAATCTAAGTTTGTAAAGACTGAGTTTTAGCTTGACAAAGGCTTGTTGGAAAGTTTGAAAAGTTTAAAAAGCCTTGAAACGATATATAGATGATAGATAGATAGATAGATAGATAGATAGATAGATAGATAGATAGATAGATAGATAGATAGATAGATAGATAGATAGATAGATAGATAGATAGATAGATAGATAGATAGATAGATAGATAGATAGATAGATAGATAGATAGATGGATAGATGGACAGACAGATAGACAGATCGATACACCGACAGACAGATATATATATATAGACAGATAGACAGAACGACAGATAGTTAAATAGACAGACAAATGGACAGAATGATATATATATAGATAGATAGATAGACAGACAGACAGACAGATAAGAGAGATAGAGAGAGACACAGACAGATAGATAGACAGAGATAGATACTGTAGATAGATAGATAGATAGATAGATAGATAGATAGATAGATAGATAGATAGATAGATAGATGGACAGATAGACAGATCGATACACCGACAGACAGATAGAAAGAGATAGATACTGTAGATAGATAGGTACTATAGATAGATAGATAGATAGATAGATAGATAGATAGATAGATAGATAGATAGATAGATAGATAGATAGATAGATAGATAGATAGATAGATAGACAGATCGATACACCGACAGACAGATATATATATATAGACAGATAGACAGAACGACAGATAGTTAGATAGACAGACAAATGGACAGAATGATATATATATATAGATAGATAGATAGATAGATAGATAGATAGATAGATAGATATATAGATAGACAGACAGACAGATAGAGAGAGAGAGAGACAGACAGACAGATAGAGAGAGAGAGACAGACAGATAGATAGACACATAATTTTCCAGAATTTCTGTGAATTGCAATTCAGTAAATTCCTCTTCCTGTCATCCAGAGTCAAATTTAACAGCTTATTGTTTACTATAGATTTTGATGTACTACTTCTTGTCAGATGATTATGTATTGATGCAGGTAGTTATAATGGTCTTTAAAGGTCTGAGTGTAGAAGTGGTTGTAGTTCTCTTTAGTGATGTGTGTGTGTGTGTGTGTGTGTGGGTGTGTAGGTGGGTGGGTGGGGGGGTTATAAAGGTTTATGGCTTTTTGTATTTAGGTGTGTATAATAATGCAGGTGTACCTTAGTGATCGGAGCCTCAATAGTCATGGAGTGGATTCGGGCCATAGAAGAATATCTGCGATTCTGTAGACTGGGAGCTGAAAGAGAGAAAGAGAGAGAGAGAGAGAAGAAAAGAGCTCTTTAAATAGCTCCATCTGCGTCAGAGTGCACTGAGACTGTGGGTGTGCTGATGTCATCAAACTACGTCACAAAAAGCCCCTCTTAGCCAGAGCTAACACACACACACACACACACACACACATGCACACCCTGACTCATAAAACAGAAATACATTAAACACACATGTGCACAGTCTGCACACATAAGCACAAATCTCTCGTTTTCCCTTGCTTTTTTTTCCCGTTTCTCTTCATAATTACTTCAAAACTGTTAAAGGGATTTGCTTTCCCTTATTTATGGCGTATTCTGATGAAACGCATCCTCTCTTTCTCTTACCATCGCTGCTGTGAGAGCTGATAGATCTGATGTCCACAGACTCTTTCCTCCGGTCCTTGTGACGTAAGGAATTGCACTCTGGATAAACACAAAAGAGGAATGAGTGCACACGTACACAAAGAAGCAACTACATTAATCATCTCTTACACAGCCAACCAGCATCACTATTTTTTACCTTCATCATCATCATCATCATTACTATGATCAACATCATCACAAGCACAGCAGTGATTTCATGAAGTAACTGACACTAAAAACGACTAGATGCTCAAATTTGTTTAATGAAAAAGCTGCTGATGCATGTATTGGGTGGCTACCAGGGCAATGCTACGCAGTTGCTAAGGTCTATTAGGTGATTGTTTGGGTTTTATTGCATTGCTATACAGTTGATAAGGTCTTCTAGAAGGCTGCAGGGTGTCACCAAGTGGTTGCTATGGTGCTCTGGGTGGTTGCTAGGTAATTGCTTACTCTGATATTTTGGTATGTTGAAATCTGCAAAACAAAAATTGTAAGTCTGATTGCTTAGAAAAGTGATAACACACCTTTCCTCAAAAAGTTGCTAGGTTTGAGGTATAATTCATATCACATCAACTAGTTAAACACCACAATTAAATATTAAAGGGTTAGTGGTTGCTCAAACCATTACTATATTATTATAATAATAATTATTATTATTATTAATGCATTACAGCCTTATAAGACTTTAAAAATAAAAAGTATTAATAAAAATGTATATATATATATATATATATAGAGAGAGAGAGAGAGAGAGAGAGAGAGAGAGAAAGAGAGAGAAAGAGAGAGAGAGATTTATATACATTTATATAAATACTTTTTACAGTTAATTTATACAGTTAATTTTTATTTGAATTAAATTACTTAAATGAACCCATTAGTATAAGGACCACTCTGTAAGAAAATAGGACCACTCTTTAATAAAAAAAATTCTCTTTTTCATTTTACACCATTTTTTTATTTATTTATTGTAGTATAAACAATAATAACAGTGATTCTTGCCCTAGAAAACAGCACAAATGATGTGAAATGGTAACCGTTGTTACTTTTATTGTGTCATGTAACATATGCACATGCATGCAAATATATTGGCAGGCAAATTATTATGGCTAATTTTACCAGTCTGACAGTCCCAGGGTGCACTGCAGCCATCTGTCTATTCTGCACCATGACCTATCTCTCTATCTTTTCTCTCTACTTCTCAATGCAGCATTGATCTGTGCATTTTCAATCATGCTTTTGTTTGCTTCACAGCATGTCACACAAACCAAATCTATAAAGACCTGTTATGGGTTCCAGTGTGCTAATTAAGCAATCGTGCATGAGGGATTCAAACACAAATAATAAACAAATACAATAAAGTGAGACGGTCTGGTATTGTACCTGATTGTGAGTTTTCACCACAGCTTTTGTCTTCTTTGTTCAACTTATGAACCTGCAAAAACAGATCTCTAATCAGCTCTCTCTCTCTCACACACACACACACACACACACACACACGCACACACACACAATATGCCATGTGGTTGTCACACTACCAACATTTTAGTAGCCCATACCAATCCCAGTCTTGATACTAATTTCAATACCATCGCAAAAATAGAAATGCTTTTGAACTCTTTTATTTAAAAAGTGAAATATTAACATAAATATGAATACATTAAATATGATTAAATATAATATTAAATATAAACATTGTTAAGTTTAATTAAATATAAATACCATTAAAAAGTTTTAAGTCAGTACGATTTTTTTATTAATACTTTTATTAAGCAAAGATGCCTTAAATTGACTAAAAGTGACAGTAACGACATTTATACTGTTAACAATTAATTCTATTCATCAAAGAATCCTGAAAAATTTTTTTGTCCCAGTTTCCACAAAAATATGAAGCAGCACAACTCTTTCCAGCATTCATAATAATGTTTTTTGAGCATCAAATCATCATATTAGAATGATTTCTGAAGGATCATGTGACACTAAAGACTGCTGAAAATTCAGCTGTCATTGCAATAATAAATAATTTTAACTTGCAATTCATGTTTAATCACACATTGTGACTGAAAACCAAGCATCTAACAAAATGTCTTGTTGCCCGTCGTTTGTTGTGGCTAGTTAAGATAGACATTTAGATAAACATTGAACAGAGGATTTATCACAATGTCTGGTTTGTGCCTGATCAGAACTTGGGTTAAGCAATTGTTGAGTTCACCTAGGTGGAAATCCTGCCCGCTGCAATCCATTTAATCCTTTTAACATGATCAACTTTTGAATGAAAGAAACAGGATTTTCAGTCTTAGGTTAGAGATTAGAGAGCACTGCCAAAAATGAATCTATGCAGTGTGACGGTTGCGCTTTAGTAAAAGTTACATGCTACTGGCAGGAATAGAACATGGCTGTATTACATATACTTTCACACTCATATACGTGCACAAACACACACTCAAAAATAGATGCCATGTAGGTAAGAGGATTAAAGAGCCTAGTTACATCGTCCTGAAGGATGAGGTCACACAATCTGATAAACCGAGACCACAGGTTACACGACAAACACCCTCACTGCACCACAGGAGAAGATTTACTACATGCCCTCTGCTCTGATAATTACTGCATTACTTTCATCTCGGTTAATCCAGAGGAACTTTGTAATGCGCATTTAATTTCATACATTTCTTAATATCTCTGTCATGTTTTCCAGTTAAATTATCTAAGAAAAATATCGGAGAAAACTTGCAGATATTAAAAATCAAGCGTAGCGTCAGTTCTGGCAGGTCACGTTAGTCAAGCTCGCATCAGCTGACTCTCAGCTGATCCACGTCTACTTATAGGAATACGACGCCTATCACTGTATTCATATATAAGCTCCTTCAGTATTATCAGCAGCTATCGTGTTTCTCAGGATCTAATTACCCTCCTCCATTCCCAGCTCCTCCTCTCGCCCAGTCAGGATTTGGCATTCTGATTCCCCTTGAAATTCTCGAATTATGTTGTAAAATATATTTGGTTTATATTTGCATACATTCATTGGTGCTCTCCCTGCTCTTATCCATGCTAGGCTGCAGGGATGCACAGGGAGTTCTAGCCCTTAACAGAACCATACCGCCAGTCCTAACTGTATGCTAATTGTCAGTCGTATTTGACGATAGTGGTCCTGACAGAACTTGTTTTCTGAGAATACCATTAAAAAATGTGGTGTCAGTAAGATTTTTTATATTTTTTATATTTTTGAAAGAAGTCTCTTATGCTCACCGAAGACGCATTTATTTGATTAAAAATACAGTAATAGTGTTACCTGTTTTCTATTTGAATATATTTAAAAATGTAATATATTCCTATGATGTTAAGGTGAATTTTCAGCATCATTACTCCAGTCTTCAGTGTCACATGATCTTTCAGAAATCGTTTTAATATGCTGATTTGCTGCTTAAAAAAAAGCATTTCTTATTATTATTAATGTTGAAAACAGTTATGTACTGTTGTACTGTAACAATGTACTGACCCCAAACTTTTGAACGGTGGTGTAGATATTGTTTTTCCTTGTTTTAAATATCCTTTTAACAAAATTGTGTGGGGTTTATGCTTACGATAAGAAAAAAAGTATTTGCTAATAAGGTAAGAAAAATAAATTCTAATTATATTCTCTGAAGACAAGCCATATTATTTTTGCTTTTTAAATAAATGTATCTTGTGTTAAGGAAGTTACGGTATTTTTGTTGAATAACAAGACAAAAACACTTGCTAAATGCCTCATGAAAGCTACTTAACAAAAGCTTCCACTGACCCAGTTGGACGGCAATAAAGATTTGATTCTAGTCTAGTCTACTATCCACTGCATTCTGACAGAAACTAGGGTTAGTTACCATGGTAGATTTTTGTAAGGCTTGTAACAGACACAGATGCGAGTGAGTGTGTGAATGGTAATACTAACACCAGTGAGTAAAGCTACAGCTATTTCACACACGCGTCAGTGTGTCTGTTTCTCACGGGCCTTTCTGATCAGCAGCTCCACCTAATGCTAGAACTAACAGCAGGGTTTAGACTTGAGCCTGTGGAGGGTTATTAATAACTCTGACGCCCGTCTGGCTCTCTGACACTGGTCTGTCAGGATGGATGGTTTAGCGTAGCTAACATTTCTGCCCACTGCCGTTCCCATGAGCCTTGCACACTTAGGGCCCTATCTTGCACCCAGCGCAATTGACTTTGTACACCGACGCATGTATCATTCCTATTTTGCACCCGCGCAAAGCGGACTTTTCCCTCCACAGAAGCACGTCGGTTAACTAAGAAATACACTTGCGCTCCCCGGGGCGGTTCAGCGCAAAGAGGAGGCGTGTTCCGATGCAAACGTTCCCTCATGCTATTTTACAGGTTTAGAAAACAATTCCGGCACTGACCGAAAAAAAAAAACAGTTTAAAGTCAGTGGCGCGTTGCGCATGTTATTCATGTGCTATTTTAAGGGCGCATGCTTGGCCTTAATCAATGTAGCCTGTGCACAACGCGCATACTTTGATTCTCTCATCTACACACAGATGCAGCAGTTATTTTTGCAAATCATACATTATTACGATAGATAGATAGATAGATAGATAGATAGATAGATAGATAGATAGATAGATAGATAGATAGATAGACATTTTATTATAAAAGCATACGTCTAGCTTACACATTTACCCAAATTATCATACGCCTGTTTAACCAAAGTTAATTTGGGTGTGTTTCTCCATCCCCAACGTCCCTGACGAGAACGTCGGTCTCCTCGGCCTTGAACCGCTCCTGTCGTGTGCCTGGCAAATCCGCCGTTATAATAGGAATCCGCTTTAGAACAAGCGCGCCTGCTCTTAAAGGGAATGTGAGATGTCGCTCTGATTGGTTTATTTCACGTTACGCCCAAACCACACCTATGAATAATGAAGCTTCTTCCGACCAACCCCTTTTAGATTTGCGCCAGGCGCAAGAGTCATTTATCCCGCCGAGAAAATAGCAACAGTGCCAAGACCCGCCCACAAAGTTACTTGCGCTTTGACACTTGCGTTTCAGATCGTTAAAATAGGACCCTTAAAGTTTTGATGCTAATTTGGGAGCTCAATTAATAGCTTGGTCAATATTAATTGGATACTCACTGATTAATAGGAATCTTAATGAAAATATCACATGGGAAAGTAGATAAGAAATGTACCTGTCTGTGGTTGTCACTGTAAGGCCTCTTGATGGACACAAAATGGCGAATTTTTCTAGAAGATAAGGAAACAATTGACTTATTTATTGTAATTGATTTGTACATACCTTTATTGCTGCCATCTACCATTTATTTAGAATATAAAAATAATATATAATTTATAATATTACATATTTAATTTATAAAAACAAAAACTAAAATATTTAAATAATTTCATTAATAAATACTAAATAATTGATTTAATATATATATATATATATATATATATATATATATATATATATATATATATATATATATACATACAGTATATATTCTTTTACTATCATTATTTTGTTAAATAAAAATATTTTTTATATTCATTTATTACCAAATATAAATTTTCAATTAAATTACAAAATATAACATTTCATTTTTTATGATTTAATTTAATTTAATTTAATTTAATTTAATTTAATTTATTGACTTTTTTATGATCATGTGACTTACCCTCCCTGGCCAATCACAGGAGTGATTCTGACATATTGCTGAATACTGTCCCCTGACTTCCTCCGTGAGAAATAGATCCCCTGCCATTCCTAAGCAAACAAACACAAACATACTTAAAAAAAACAGCTAATAATTGAATAAATGATAAGTATTGTAAGGGTTATAAAAAGTTGCTAAAGTCAAATATGATCTAATATTATGACCCTCAAAAAATCAATGTGCTATGGCCGGCTGACCTTTCCTTTCTTGATGCAGGTGTTGATGGTGTCCAGCAGGTCGGCGCTGTTCTTGTCACTCTTAGGTAGTTCAGTCAACTCTTTACCAATCACTTCACCTCTGTGATAGCCCATCATCTTTTCAAACGCTGGATTTACATACTAAAAATACACAGAACAATAAAAAAAACCTGCATATCAACAAGTACACATTAGAGAAAGGGGAAAACATTATGTGTATTATATTGTATTCTTATTTTAGAAAATATTATACTTTAGACTATACTTTTACTATTTATACTTCAGACTATACTTAGACTAGAAATACTTAAGATGCTTTAATATTTATAATATTAATATTCATTTATTTTACCCTGTTAATATTTGTTTGTTTACAAAAGAAAATAATATATTTGAATTATGTTTCAAAGTTGAATAAAAGTCTTCTTCTTAAGGTAAAAGTGTATTAATCTGGCACTGTAAGTGACATAAACAACAAATACAAATTATTATTAATTCTGTTAATTAATAAATGTTATGACAATAAATCAGAAGCAACATTTTATGATTGTTTACAACCTTACACTAAATCATTTTGGATTTACAAAACATCAAAATCAAATACATGAAAATCTTGCTGTCAAAAATGACGCGGGTTCACTTTAGTTTTAGGCCATTCACTGTTCTCTCACTCTACTGGATTTGCTCTAGAGGGCGGTCCTTGTAAGGATGTTGATTTTAAAAAAAAAGGGCCTGCTTAAATGTGACCAAAGCCCTGTGGGAAGATCTGTTTGGATACCAAAACTCACTTGAATGACATGATCTTCACTGCTGATCTCCACGGCTTCCTGACACTGTTCTAACGCGGTAAACACAGAGTTACAAGCCCTGCAAGAACAGAAACACAAACAAATATTATATATATTTTACACCAGCTTCTTTAGTTCTGGAAGCTCATGCTTGAGACTTACCTCAGTTTGAACTGAGCTCGAACCTCTCCATGTTCTAACTGGATTAACTCATTATAACAGGCCGACACACTGCTGTTCTCCAGGTACCTCTGAAAGAGAGAGGCATATAGTTCATAGTCTCATACAGCACTGCAGTATGCATGCTGTCCTATTTTCTACTGCCTGATAAAGCTGAGTCAAGTTTTTCCGGCTGGGATCAGTAAACAAACTTATCTGTTCTGGGTATTTATATTGAGGAACATCTGGGAAGTCTATGGGACACGACATTGAACTGAGATGAGTGTTGAAATGCATTGCTACTTGTGAGTGTAGTGTAATAGAATCACTTAAAGTTCACCCAATAATAAAAAGTCTGTCATTAATTACTCACCCTCATGACGTTCCAAACCGTAAGACTTCCGTTCATCTTCAGAACACAAATGAAGATCTTTTTGATTAAATCTGAGAGATTTCAGTCTCTCCATTGACAGCTACACAACTACCAATTTGACCACTTCAAAAAGTTCATAAAGAGATCGTAAAAAACTAATCCATATGAATTTAGCGGTTTTGTCCAAATTTTCTGAAGAGACTTGATCGCTTTATACAATGAACAGATTGAATTTAGGCATTTATTCACATATAGACATTGATCAGTGAACATAAACAGAAGCTCAACTGAATCTGCTTGACGCACGAGAACAAATCTCTTGCTGAAGCTCAAACGTGCTGCGTAACACAAGAATGAACCTCATTGGTTCTTGCTGAAGCTCAAACGTGCTGCGTAACACAAGAATGAACCTCATTGGTTCTTGCTGAAGCTCAAAGTGTTGCGTAACACGAGAATGAACCTCATTGGTTCTTGCTGAAGCTCAACATGTTGCGTAACACGAGAATTAACCTCATTGGTTCTTGCTGAAGCTCAAACGTGCTGCGTAACACGAGAATGAACCTCATTGGTTCTTGCTGAAGCTCAAACGTGCTGCGTAACACGAGAAGAACCTTATTGGTTCTTGCTGAAGCTCAAACGTGCTGCGTAACACGAGAAGAACCTCATTGGTTCTTGCTGAAGTTCAAACGTGTTGCGTAACACGAGAATGAACCTCATTGGTTCTTGCTGAAGCTCAAACGTGCTGCGTAACACGAGAATGAACCTCATTGGTTCTTGCTGAAGCTCAAACGTGCTGCGTAACACGAGAATGAACCTCATTGGTTCTTGCTGAAGCTCAAACGTGCTGCGTAACACGAGAATGAACCTCACTGGTTCTTGCTGAAGCTCAAACGTGCTGCGTAACACGAGAATGAACCTCATTGGTTCTTGCTGAAGCTCAAACGTGCTGCGTAACACGAGAATGAACCTCATTGGTTCTTGCTGAAGCTCAAACGTGCTGCGTAACACGAGAATGAACCTCATTGTTTCTTGCTGAAGCTCAAACGTGTTGCGTAACACGAGAATGAACCTCAATGGTTCTTGCTGAAGCTCAAACGTTTTGCGTAACACGAGAATGAACCTCAATGGTTCTTGCTGAAGTTCAAACGTGTTGCGTAACACGAGAATGAACCTCAATGGTTCTTGCTGAAGCTCAAACGTGTTGCGTAACACGAGAATGAACCTCACTGGTTCTTGCTGAAGCTCAAACGTGCTGCGTAACACGAGAATGAACCTCATTGGTTCTTGCTGAAGCTCAAACGTGCTGCGTAACACGAGAATGAACCTCATTGGTTCTTGCTGAAGCTCAAACGTGTTGCGTAACACGAGAATGAACCTCAATGGTTCTTGCTGAAGCTCAAACGTGCTGCGTAACACGAGAATGAACCTCATTGGTTCTTGCTGAAGCTCAAACGTGCTGCGTAACACGAGAATGAACCTCATTGGTTCTTGCTGAAGCTCAAACGTGCTGCGTAACACGAGAATGAACCTCATTGGTTCTTGCTGAAGCTCAAACGTGCTGCGTAACACGAGAATGAACCTCACTGGTTCTTGCTGAAGCTCAAACGTGCTGCGTAACACGAGAATGAACCTCATTGGTTCTTGCTGAAGCTCAAACGTGCTGCGTAACACGAGAATGAACCTCATTGGTTCTTGCTGGAGCTCAAACGTGCTGCGTAACACGAGAATGAACCTCATTGGTTCTTGCTGAAGCTCAAACGTGCTGCGTAACACGAGAATGAACCTCATTGGTTCTTGCTGAAGCTCAAACCTGCAGCGTAACACGAGAATGAACCTCATTGGTTCTTGCTGAAGCTCAAACGTGTTGCGTAACACGAGAATGATCCTCATTGGTTCTTGCTGAAGCTCAAACGTGCTGCGTAACACGAGAATGATCCTCATTGGTTCTTACAGAAACTCAAACGTGCTGCGTAACACGAGAATGATCCTCATTGGTTCTTGCTGAAGCTCAAACATGTTGCGTAACACAAGAATGAACCTCATTGGTTCTTGCTGAAGCTCAAACGTGCTGCGTAACACGAGAATTAACCTCATTGGTTCTTGCTGAAGTTCAAACGTGTTGCGTAACACGAGAATGAACCTCATTGGTTCTTGCTGAAGCTCAAACGTGCTGCATAACACGAGAATTAACCTCATTGGTTCTTGCTGAAGCTCAAACGTGCTGTGTAACACGAGAATGATCCTCATTGGTTCTTGCTGAAGCTCAAACATGTTGCGTAACACAAGAATGATCCTCATTGGTTCTTGCTGAAGCTCAAACATGTTGCGTAACACAAGAATGAACCTCATTGGTTCTTGCTGAAGCTCAAACGTGCTGCATAACACGAGAATTAACCTCATTGGTTCTTGCTGAAGCTCAAACGTGTTGCGTAACACGAGAATGATCCTCATTGGTTCTTGCTGAAGCTCAAACGTGTTGCGTAACACGAGAATGATCCTCATTGGTTCTTGCTGAAGCTCAAAGTGTTGCGTAACACGAGAATGAACCTCATTGGTTCTTGCTGAAGCTCAAACGTGTTGCGTAACACGAGAATGAACCTCATTGGTTCTTGCTGAAGCTCAAAGTGTTGCGTAACACGAGAACGATCCTCATTGGTTCTTGCTGAAGCTCAAACGTGTTGCGTAACACGAGAATGAACCTCATTGGTTCTTGCTGAAGCTCAAACGTGTTGCGTAACACGAGAACGATCCTCATTGGTTCTTGCTGAAGCTCAAACGTGTTGCGTAACACGAGAATGATCCTCATTGGTTCTTGCTGAAGCTCAAACATGCAGCGTAACACGAGAATGATCCTCATTGGTTCTTGCTGAAGCTCAAACCTGCAGCGTAACAGAAGAATGAACCTCATTGGTTCGCGCACGCCGAGCAACATGCTTGAGCTTCCGTTTACCACACCTGATGTGTGTTGATGAATGTTTATATGTGATTAAAAGTTAAATCTGTATATAAATTAAATCTGTTCATCATATGAAGTGATTGTGTCTCTTCAGAAAATTTGGATTAAACCACTAAATTCATATGGATTAGTTTTACGATCTCTTTATGAACTTTATGAAGCATCAAAGTGGTAGTTGAATAGCTTTCAATGGAGGGACAGAAATCTCTTAGATTCCATCAGAAAGATCTTCATCTGTGTTCCAAAGATGAACGAAAGTCTTACGGGTTTGGAACGACATGATGGTGAGTAATTAATGACAGAATTTTATTTCTTTTGGTGAACTATCCCTTTAATAACTTTGTCTGAGCAAAATTATATCTAAATTATGACCATGAGCAAGGATATACAAGAAAGGAATGTTATGTACATGGAGCAAACTACAATTACAATTACTAAAATGTTTACAGTTCAATTAATTAATTTTAATATAAAACAAAACAAAACAAAAAACCCTGTGGTAATCAACAGTAAAAATGCTGCCGATAAAATGTAACTGATATTAAAGGGATACTCCACTTTTTTTGGAAATAGGCTCATTTTACAACTCCCCCAGAGTTAAACAGTTGAGTTTTACCGTTTTCGAATCCATTCAGCCGATCTCCGGGTCTGGTGGTACCACATTTAGCATAGCTTAGCATAGATCATTGAATCGGACAAGACCATTAGCATCTCTCTCAAAAAAATTACCAAAGAGTTTCGATATTTTTCCTATTTAAAACTTGACTCTTCTGTAGTTACATCGTGTACTAAGACAGACGGAAAATGTAAAGTTGCGATTTTCTAGGCTGATATGGCTAGGAACTATACTCTCATTCCTGCGTAATAATCAAGAAACTTTGAGTACCATGAGTGCAGCAGGCATAATGATATGACGCAGCGCCTGAAAATAGGTCTAATAGGTTAGATAAACTTAGTCCCGGTCACGTTGGGAGTTACCGAGGTGGGGACTATTTTCAGGCGCTGCGTCATACCATATCAAACTCAACTGTTTAACTCTGGGGGAGTTGTAAAATGAGCCTAATATTTCCAAAAAAAGTGGAGTATCCCTTTAAAACTCATGACAGTACTTTAAGACCATATTAGCCTGAACAGGACATACCCGAGTCATGAATGTTCATGCGCAATTTCGAACAAAATTAAGTTAGTTTCGAGAGTTCAAAACAGCTTGCCAAAGTGAACTTTCCGTAAAAGTTTGCTCCAGCCAGTTAACACCTTTGAAATAACATTTGTCCATGGCGATTATGTAATAGGTAGATGTGCTCTGAGGCTCCACCTTCTTTAGAGTAAAATACTCACTCTGGAGAAGCCAGCAGAGAGAAGAGGAAGGACAGATGGTTCCTCCTGATCTGAGGGACTGTGTGAGAGAGAGAGAGAGAGAGAGAGAAAGATCAGTAGGAGGAACATGATGGACATCTGTAACACATGGATAATAGATCCAAAAGTGTTCTGAGGTAAACCTTACATTTGTGGCATCACTGCCAAAATAACAGTGTGTTCAGAATGCTTAGCCGCTCGGATCATCCTGTTTAAAAACACACACAATAATAAAAAAAGTAGGTTTTTATATTTTCTGATTCCATCATGACTAATACAACAGTGAAATCAAGCATCTTGTACATATTTCCCTCTCTCTTGCACACACACAACTCCAAAAGACTCCCTCACACACTCAGACGTCCACTGGGAAAAAAAGTGATCTGGCAACAACTAGATTTGGTAGAGAGTTGCCAGCTTTGAATACGTGAGTGTGTGCGTGCAGATGCATTTAAACCTCTGTGCAGGAATTAACAGCCGCCACCAATCAAATTCAGACCATTTCCTTGCCTTATTTACCTGCCAGACACTGTGGTGGGCAACCTTTAACTGGTCTTAAAGAGTTCTTAAAGATTCACAAATAATTAAATCGAATAAACAGATTTTTTGCAGCCCAATTTTTTCACACACAACGGTTAAAAAATGTGGGGCCTGTAAGATTTTTTATGAAAGACGTTTATTTATGCTTATCAAGGCTGCATTTATTTGATCAAAAATACAGTAAAAACAGTAATATTGTGAAATATTATTACAATTGAAAAGAGCTATTTTCTATTTAAATATATTTTAAAATGCCATTTATTCCCGTGATGGAAAAGCTGAATTTTCAGCATCATTACTCCAGTCTTCAGAGTCACATGATCCTTCAGAAATCATTCTAATATGATGATTTGCTGCTCAATACATTTTTATCAATGTTGTTTATTATTATCAATAATTATTATAAAAATATTTTTAAAAAAAATCATCAACAGTTGTGCTGCTTAATATTTTTGTGGCAACAAGGATACATTGTTTCAGCATTATTTGATGGACAGAAAGTTCAAAATAACAGCATTTGAAATAAATCTTTTCTAACATTATAAATGTCTTTACTGTAACTTTTGATCAATTCAATGCAATCTTGCTGAATAAAAGTATTAATTTCTTTGAAAAAAAAATCATATTGACCCAAACTTTTGAACAGGCAAAATGTACATTGTAACTGAAATATACTCAAATTAATCATAATCAATGTCCATGCAAACGTGTAAAAGATATGAACAGAACTGAGCGAGAGACAGATGATGGATGGTTTGTTGGACCCACCTGCAGACGGCATCAGCCTCAAAGTACCGTGAGTGCCGCCCATCAATGATGACGATCTCGTGGTGTTTATCCAAGAAACACTCCACCGCAGACTCAGGTGTTCGTGCGATGTTACACCTGAACCCCGCACGCTCACACGCCCAGCAGAAAGCATCGCTCTGACTGTCCTCTTTAGCGAAGACCAGTAACACCTGAGCGAGAGAGAGACGGAGAGAAAGAGAGAGAGAGAGGTGCTGTTGTTGGTTGCATGTGAAAGGTCAACAGTCTTTCATCCTGTTGAGCGTTGTGTAACCATGGAGCTGCGATGTGAAATTCCACATGGCCCAGGTCGTTCAGGACGCCTCTGTCGCCGCTACCTCACTCTGGAGGCCCACCGTGCAGCGGCGCATGTGCACCTACAGGGGGCGAACTGACCTCACCCGCTCACACACACTATTGCCGCGTCCCAATTCACCTACTTATGCTCTGCTCTAAAAGTATGTACTCTTATTGAGAAGAAAAAGTGTGTAGTAAAAGAATAGCCAAGCTTTGGGACATATTACCATGTCAAAAAATTGCATTCTGTCACAATGTTTACATGCTTTCTGTCACCATAAATTGGCCTGTCAATCAACCTGTCACAGTTAAAAATCTAAATTCTGTCATCATTTACTCATCCTTATGTCGTTCCAAACCTGCATGAGTTTCTTTGTTCTGCTGAACACAAAAGAAGATATTTTAGAGAATGCTGGTAATCAAAGTTGACTATTGACTTCCATAGTATTTTTTGTTTCCTACTATGGAAGTCAATGGTTATAGTCAACTGTTTGATTACCAGCATTCTCTAAAATATCTTCTTTTGTGTTCAGCAGAACAAAGAAACTCATGCAGGTTTGGAACGACATAAGGATGAGTAAATGATGACAGAATTTTCATTTTTGGGTGAATTATCCCATTCTATTACATTCGTTTCGGTTATTTACGACAGTAACAACCACACTCTATATCCAAACTCACACCCATACATTTTCAGGACTCTCAACCGCATTCTCGGATAACCCGCGCTGTGTGAACAGAACCGGACTGGACAACTAGTTGTCTGTCACGTGACCATGTGTCTACCGTGTGTTGTGGGTTTTCGTGTGTGGCTTCGCTTTCGGTAACTTACAGCGATGTGTCATCTGAAGGTTTTAGATCCAGTCACTGTTGTCCACAAGAGCTGCTTCTACCAGTTTTGTGTTCAACGCACGACTGAAATGCTCAGTCTCTACGCACATATAACATATATAAGCTGCTGACGTTTAATGAAGATTTGACGAATGAACTGGCGGCTCGATTAGACTATAGACCTTTATCAGAGTCATCGTGTCGTCACATCCTGCTCCGACTAGCATTATTGTCAATAGAAGGATGCCAGTTTTGAGAAGAAAATTAAACAAATTTAGTTCAACTTAACAATAAACGTTTATCTGAGAGATGCGATTGTCAGCGCTGCCGGTGTTGCTAGACATGAGATTAACGCAGCTCAAGTTACTGACAGAGGAATCACTGGACTGATTTAATGACTGACCCATTATTGTCTACAGTAGAATGCTATCCAAACATTGGAAATATTCCTTTATTTAAACAACTTCAATTTGATCTAATTATTGATGATTGCATCGTAAAGTAAGTGCATGAAAAAATTATTGTTTAACACATTAAGTTTCCCCCAAAACTTTTAATTGAACCCCCCCAAAACAGACTTCAGTTGTAAGTAGATTTGTCTAATTCTAATGCTCATTAATGTGATGTGTTGTTTGTACTGTATTCTTGCAGTTCTGCAATAAAATAAGGTGATCAGACTGAAGTATTGCGCATACACGTACAGTATGGCTTGCGCGCTCCCCTTTAAATCACGAAATATGTACTCTGAATATTATGACAACTTTTTTAGAAGAAGTATCTTGCTGAATTTTAAATAAATAAATCACAACAATGTGCTATTTTTTACGCTCCTAATTGAAGCTTACACTTTTCGAACGTGGAAGTGTGATAAAGGCCTATTGCCGTGCCATAAGTGATAAGACTTTTCAGTTTTATGGATGTCGCCATCTTTTATGTTACTTTGGTCACTGTCGCTTTGAATACGTGCTTGACTCCTGTTGCACGTTCATACAGACAGTACTCGAGATGCTACTTTAAGTTGCTGTTTGAACGGGACATTTTAAGACTCACACCTGTAAGTAAATGCCGTTGTCAATCCCTAAAGCACAGTGTGAACGTAGCCATATACACACTCCACATTTTAATAAAATTTACACTACTCAAATAATTGTATTAGACAAAAAATGTATCCAGCCATGGGTCTTGGATGAGGAGAATTTGCTTTGCAATGTATTTAATAACTCAAACCTCTTTCAGTGCATCTCTACTTAACCGTCGGTCTCACGAACACCATGTTTGCCATATGCTCTTTTCCAATGCCGGGGACACACTTAACAACTAGCTGAAACATTCTAAGACTGAACTGAACACACTTACAGACTGTTTCCAATGACTGGAGCAGATTTTAAACACCGACTGTGAACACCGACCGAACGCAACTCTCTCTGGTCCAGAGGTGTCAAGTAACGAAGTACAAATACTTCGTTACCTTACTTAAGTAGAAATTTGGGGTATCTATACTTTACTGGAGTAATTAATTTTCTGACGACTTTTTACTTCTACTCCTTACATTTTCACGCAATTATCTGTACTTTCTACTCCTTACATTTTAAAAGTAGCCTCGTTACTCCTATTTAATTTTGGCTTGTTTTCATTCCGGCTTGTCGTCGTTAAAAAAATAAAATAAAAAATTGGCCAATTACACAAACGGTTTAGATCTGAGTCCCGCCTCCTGAATACACATCGCTAAACTGATTGGCGTTGTGGTGTCTTTCTAACTTGTGAGAGGCTGTAGTCACATTTGGTTGTTTGCCAAAACTCCTCAGAAGGAAACCTAGATGCGGTAAGCGAGGGAGAAATCGGGGCAAATCGCGTCAAATCATTCAGAGAGAGAGAGAGAGAGAGAGAGAGAGAGAGAGAGAGAGAGAGAGAGAGAGAGAGAGAGAGAGAGAGAGAGAGAGAGAGAGAGAGAGAGAGAGAGAGATTTTTTTTTCTTACATTACTTTTACTTTTATACTTTAAGTAGTTTTGAAACAAGTACTTTTATACTTTAACTTGAGTAAAAAGCTTGAGTTGATACTTCAACTTCTACAGAAGTCTTTTTAAACCCTAGTATCTATACTTCTACCGGAGTAATGAATGTGAATACTTTTGACACCTCTGCTCTGGTCAGAAGTATCAAATTACATTCATAATCGGCCTTACAGTTGTTAAGTGTGTCCCCGGCTTAAATAACGCATCTTATCTTATCTTTTCTGTTTTGTTTGGTTTCTAATTTGTTTTTATATAATCAACATTTAAATACAATTTTACTTCTTTGTTACTTATACGGCCTCTCAGACCCCTGACTTACACGAGATCTTACACCAAATCTAGGTAATACATTTCTGTAACCTGTAACGTCGGATTTGGTAAATCTTCTGTATATGTGCAACTGTTCAAATCAAATGAAAATGCTATTTGATGTATGAAATAGAGCAGATTAAGCGTCACTAGAAATAGTGAAATAATGAAATAGAGTGTTACACTGCCTTGGTGACCCTGCTGTATATCTGCACATGTTCACATCAGAGAGAGAGAATATAAACATCACTAGAGTGAATTTGAGGGGCATTACAGATAGCTTGTCAAATAATAATAATAATAATAATAATTATAATGTAAAAAATTTTGTTACTTGAAACAAAATAAATGTTAACTGGGAAATATATATATATATATTTTTAATTTCAGGTTGTTGCCAAAGCAACATTTCTCATTTTCATTTAGTTTAACTTGAAGAACTAAAATAACTGAAACTAAATTAAGCAAAACTAATGGATAAAATTTATACAATTTATATATAGCCATATTTAAAAATAAATAAATAAAATAAAATTGACAAAATCACTCAACAAAATGACTAATATTTAACTAAAAACAGAAAATATAAAAATAAAATTCTAATTATTAACAAAAACTATAATAGTAGGCCTATATCAACGATACTAAAATAACACTGGAACTTCGAACTGGATTCGTTTTTAAAGTCAATTTAATTTCAAAAGACCCTAAAAAAAAAAGAATGACAGGTGATCCATTTGTAAAATCAATCTTGATTGATTTCCATAGTTACATCAGCTGAATATGACTTTACATAAACAACTTACATAAACAGCCTCAATTTATTAGGTCATTAGGTTAACACATTACATACAATTTCTCTTTTTAGTTCCACTTTTATAACCATAATTCCCACTAATACTACACACCAATACATACACACACACATATGCGCGCACACACACGCACGCACACACACACGCACGCACACACACACACACACACACACACACACACACACACACACACACACACACACACACACACACACACACACACACACACACACACACACACACACACACACACACACACACACACACACACACACACACACACAAACACCCAGGATAATCTCTCTGTCAATCCTCTGAGACATCTCAAGATTATCCCAGAGGTCATGAGCCCATGTTAAGAGCATAGCACGAAATTGCTATGATTAACGCCGTGGTAACCATATTAGCAATGCTATGATGTCTTGCATCTTTGGTATCCACTATTTTTGACCAAAGGGTAGAGTTAAGGCATAACTCGTTATGTTCTGCAATTTTACAACTACTGCTGATACAGGTGTTTTTGGGCTTGTTATGGAGTTTTTTAAGTGGGCAGGAAGGGCTCGCAATATTTTGGTAGCCTATTATTTTCAATATGATACATTTGGACTTATTTCGGTTTAGTATGGGCTTGTTTTTGTTTGCTGGGTTTTTTTCTAGCAAGACCTGGCAATACGAATGAGTCAAGGCTTGCACCTCTTTCCCTGTGATTTCTTGCACTGTGCATACAAAAGGGAGAAATATCTCTGATGCACGTTTAAATATGTCATTAGCAACTAGTTGTTCAGGTCAGTTCCTTAAACACTGCGTAGAGTTTTTGTAAATGCGGCTGTCACAACCTGCATTTTTCAGGAGTTAATCCAGTTGTAGAATGCAGTTGTCCCTTCCATAAATTACTGAACTTTGTGTGTACAGAACAGGATTAAGCACAAAAAGGTGAATTGACAATCAAATTTAGCTGCAGTGTGTGCAATGCATTTCTACATGGTTCCACAGTGACCTGCAATTATGCTTTTTAATCCTATAAACTCGAAAATAAAGTGCGGAATGCACTGCAAAACTATGCTAACCTGGAATAATGAAAAATTGCTAGAAACTGTGTATATTATAGTGGTTGTCTAATTTGTTTGTGTTTTAATGGGTAGTGCAGACATTTAGAGAGTGCTAACAAATTGCTGAAATCAAAAATTATTTTACTCAATATACAATATTCACATTTTAAAAATGTTTTTATCCACTGACAAGGCCGACAGATTTTGCCTCGAAACAAGGAGGATATAACACTTCTGATGCTCGCCAAGCTGACAAGATTATCGGCCAATGCCGAATTTCAAATTGGTCAAAATTTGGTGGTTAATTTAAATAAAGTCAAAGCACATCCTTTTCATTTAAAGAATTTGATCATTCACTTAAAGCAACCTGAGGTTTAGTAACCCCCACATGGATTCAGTCTCAGCAATTAACCAATTAAACATGCACCTTTTGTTACCCATCCCAGATCATTAACCAGATCAAAGCCAGGAGTTGGGGGCAGGGATCCCCTCATAATTATTAAAGTGATTGTACAGTTTGTACTCTCGTAATCATAAAGCATGCCTAATCAATTCAAACTAAACAGCATATACAATTTATCAACAATTTATTAAAAGTTTACCAAAAATGACATGTTTAAGGTCATATGGAATTTAAATTGAACTTAATTTAATTAAAATTAATTTAATTTTAATAATCAAGAAGCATGTCTAATCAATTGAATTCATATAGCTTGAACAACTTTTTTTTTTTTTTTTATGTTTACAATAATAGGGTCCTATGAAATGTTGAATTTTTTGTTTTAATACAAATTTATCAGCAAAAAAGGCAGTAATGCAATTAAGGCTAATCTTTTAAAATGCAATCAAATGAAAATGTAACAATTCCTTTTATTTATTTTCTTAGCAAAGGGTTGCACAACAGAGGTTTCCTGTTAAAACTAAAACATGGAAGAAATGTTTTGATTATTCCTTAAAAAAAAATGAAGATTACTATTATTATTAAGGTGAGAAGTACATTCTACTGTACAATACTATATTTCTGTTATAATTTCTTCAAGTTGAACCAAACTTCAATGGGTCGCAAACCCCACATCTAGACTTAAAAAAAGGCAATAAATATCCTTCCATTCAAAAGTTTGGGCTGAGTAAGTTTTTAATACTTTTATTTAGCAAGGACACATTAAACTGATCAAAAGTGACAGTAAAGACATTCATAAAGTTACAAAAGATTTCACTGTTGTGAAATTTCTATTCATCAAAGAATCCTGAAAAAAGTGTCATGGTTTCCACAACAAATATTAATGAGCACAACCGGTTTCAACAATGATACTATTAGAATATTAGAATGATTTCTGAAGGATCATGTTATGCTGAAGACTGGAGTAATGATGCTGAAAATTCAACTTTGCATCACAGGAATACATTTTAAAATATATTATATTAGAAAATAGCTCTTTTAAATTATAATAATATCTATATATTACTGTAACATTACTGTTTTTACTCTATTTCTGATCACATAAATGCCAGCCTTAATGAGCATTACTTCTTTCAAAAACGTACTGACTCCAAACTTTTGAATGCACAGGCATTAATTTTCCAGCAAACACACAATGATTAAACATTAGGACTCTACCTGAATGGGCTCCTGGGTCAGTCGCATCGGCCCTAAACGCTCTTCTGCAGCAGACACCTGGGAGAGAGTGAGAAAAACAGGTACGTTTTGTTGAAATGAGGTTACAAAAGGCAACGAATTGAAGAATGTATCCGGTTTTACCATCTCAGAGCCCTGAAGCAACATTCTGGCATTGATAGCCTGTTTTTAATCACGCATTGTTTGCACACGTGCTTAAATGTCCACCAGTACAACCATTTTACGCAAACTAGATAAGACAAACAATGTCAGTCCACCGAAGAAATAATGTTTCACAGGTTGAATTGACAGATGTAGCCATCCTGATCGGCATGAACTCCAATCCAACTGTGTTATCCAGCACGTTTTTTAACCAGAGCTCCTAACACTTCTAACAGCCGTCGACGGATATGATGTAGATTGTCAAAAAAGTAAAAGGTTGTTTTTTATATAGCGTTGTCCAAATGGTAAGGCAGCATTGTTGCAATGACAGAGAGCAGGTGGCTCAAAGCTTCCTGCGTCATCCACTTTAACACTACACATAAGCCTCTCAGCAGGAATCACACACACTCACACACACACTCACACACAAACACACATGTACAAAAAGCCTTCATAGGCTAAATACAGATCAAAATCACTACACTCTAAAAAATGCTGGGTGGTTTCAACCCATGATTGGGGTGAAATATATACTAACCCAACCGTTGGGTAATTAAAACATTTCAACCCATGGTTGGGTTTGAACATATTTGACCCAACCATGGGTTGAAACAACCCATAATTTTTTTGAGTTTATAAATGCTACCCTATGTAACGCACATTTCATGTTGCAAGAAGAATGAAGAAATGAGTATTAATATTTAGATACACTGCAACACTGAATTCCTTGTTTTGATTGTAAAAATAAAATCGATTTACTTGAGAAAACGGCTTCTCTCTTTCACTCTTTTGTAAATGGGAGAGCATAAATTAGCTTTTGTCATCTGCCTGTTTTATGTTAATTTATGTCAAGAGCTTCTATTCCTGTGACTAAACACACACTGGTCTTCCTATCATTATGAGGACAGTCCATAGACATAATGATTTTTATACTGTATAACTGAATATTCTATCTCCTTTCACGAACCCTACCCCTAAACCTATACCATCACAGAAAACTTTTTACATTTTTTAAAAAACATCACTTAGTATGATTTATAAGCTGCTTTTCTCATGGTTATTAATACAATTTCTGGTATATCCTTGTGGGGATATTTGGTCCCCATAACGTAGGGTTTACCAGGCACACACACAAACACAGCAGCTAAAGCCTGAGAATTAAGTCCACAAAAATCCTATACAATTAGCTAAATCTACGACGCAGAATTTACTGTCACTCTTCACACCTTACCTAACAGCTGGCTTCAGATTGAATATTAAAGATGATGTGTGTAAGTTCTGCACCAATAACTGCAAATAAGGAATTGCGAAAATGTGAGTGCAAAACTCACTGTGATGGTTGCCAGGACATTGATAGGTGGTTTTATGATCTGCCAGACAAAAATAGGTATGTGTAATAGCACACATCTCCTACGGACTAATAACATGTTTCCCAAACACCCCTTTCAGGCATAGACTGTAAAAAGTACAGACTACTGCAGAACAACTCATAATGTCAGTGTGAAATAAACAGTTATGGAAATGTAGAAATTAAAGATAAAGCTCCCGTCTCCTCCCGAAAATCCCGTTAGTGTCTCACTGACTACTTCGCTTAGTGAAGCTGTCAGTCACAGCTGTAAATCATTACGTCACACTCCCGTTTTTATAGCATCAAATAACTAACTAAAAAAACAAACTTATATGTATATATATATATTAAAAAAAACAACCCGAACACTTAAACTTACATCAGCGTGATAAAACTACCTAAAGTGACAGAAACTATCTTTGGAAAAACTGTATTTGAAGTGTAATTTAATTGTTTATTTTGTCTCATGTCCCATTAGATTACATGGAGAGGGTGGGGTTTATGACCTATACGTTATATATTTTTCAGGACTTGTGTGGCACACTTGCTTTCAGGTCATCCTGTCCCAAACTCACATCATAGGTCAAACCAGCAGTTGACCGCAGTGTTTTAATGTCGCCATGACTCTGTGATTGAAGTCGTCTTTTCTTCCCTATCCTACACACACACCTGACATACAAGAAAAAAATATATATATCATGGCTACGAATTAAGAATTTGTTCTCTTGTATTAGTAAATTGTGGCCCTCATTTTAAATAATTCAATGCGCACAATATAATAATTCTTTCCATTGTTGTACTAAATCGTGCGCACAATATAATTTGTTCCCTTGATTTAGTAAATAATGGCCACGTTGTACTAATTAGTTCCTTCGTTTTAATTTAACTACAACAAGGAAACTAATTATTACAATGTGGCCGCGATTTAGTAAAATGAGGGAACAAATTATTATATCGTGCACACATTTACTTATAAACGAATTAATATATTTTTCCCCGCATGTCACGTGCAGGACTTTGTACAATGGAGACGTATATTGCGAGTGAAACGGCTTCTCGAATGAGAAAAAATGTAGGGCGGGACTTGATTTTGTCTGTCAGGAATTGATTGGATGGTTGTGGTTTGCTATTGGTCGATCTCATTTGAGTGACAGATTGTCTTGTGCCAGTAAACACATCATCAGAAAAGAGAAGAGATGTCGCTGCAAGAGGGAGGGGAAGTTATTTTGATTAAACATTGCAACACAATGGGCACGGATGATCATTTATAATAAATACTGCAATATTCCATTTTTACCATAAAAAATGACATAGTACACCTTTAAGGAATGACGAGTGCAGTAAAATTATGTGATGGTCAGTGGTGATACAGAGATCATAAAGTGTTTGATGGCTGTGTCAATAAACAAACCAAGCATTTTACTTCTTCAAATTTCTCTTAATTATCTTTAAGTGACTCCATACGCTTCATTTCAGTCTCTCTCTTGTCGTGTGCTCTTCAAAGAGCCTTCAGCTCTTCTCATGCTGCAGATCTCTCCAGGATAAAAGATCTGTGCTACTCTCCTAGATTTCACACACACACACACACACACACACACACACACACACACACACACACACACACACACACACACACACACACACACACACACACACACACACACACACACACACACACACACACACATACGCTGAAACAGAAGCGCTGAATGAATTCTGGGCTCATCTGAGGTTTTAGAAACTAGTCTTTGAAGTATCTGACTGTATCTGACCTCCAACCTGATTCTATGATATCTGCCAAATTTACCTCAGTTATAATTGCAAAACCATGATAAATTAATAGAGCACTCCTTCATGAATTTTTTTTACTTATTTTATTAAGGACATTGGTGGCAAAAACTAGGATTTTATTGGAGTACAAACTAATGGAGGGAGTAACTGGTACTTTGGTGGAATCTATGGTTGCCATGATAAATATCTGTAAGGGCTTCATGTTTCTCCTAGAGATGTGACTTTGTATAAAATATTTAATTTTATAGGCCAATGTAGCGCAAATCTGGGCACTGAATCTCTATCAGATGTCGACCGATATAGTCTGTTTTAATGGCTGATGACAATATCAGTATCTACAGAGGAAAGTTGCAATATTAATAATATAAAGAATTACTATAAGTATATATTATAATGATATTAAAGTATTCAAAGTACTGTTCAAAAGTTTGGGCTCAGTAATATTTTTTAATAAAGAAGTCTCTTATGCTCACCAAGGCTGCATTTGACCCAAAATACAGTAAAAACAGTAATGTTGTGAAATATTATTAAACAGTATTAAAAAACAGTATTTATTTAAAATAGAACTCTTTTGTAATGTCTTTACTGTATACCTTTGATGAATTTAATGCATCCTTGTTGAATAAAAGTATTAATTTCTTTCAAAATGTCTTTGACCCCAAACTTTTTGTGTAGTCTAGGATATAAATTAAAATAATAAAAGTATAAATATAAAATAATATAAAATACGATTGACAGAGAGCTATTCAACATTACTGACTATAATTAACACTTATTTTACACAAAATGTACTAAATATAGCTGAACATTTTACCATTTTTTTTGGATAACTGTTATAAAATAGCATTTAAAAATGCAATCCAAACAAACAGGTCCTCCACAGATTTACATTAGAAAACAGCAATGCTTGTCTGAGGATATAAAGGACAGATGCTTTGCAAAATTACATAACTGCATTTATAAATATGATTAAGTTACTTTCGTCATCTTAGTCTTATCTTAAACTCTTTCATCTCCTCTATTTTCAAGCATCCCTCTCTCTCTTTCTCTCGTGGTGTGTTCCTCTTCCCAGGACATTGTGTGTGTTTTGACTCAGTCATGTGCTTTTATTGAGGACAAAACACACACACACACATACAGAACAAAGGCACTCCTTCACAGAGTATGGGGTCACGATAAAATATGATCCCCGCTATATTTAGAACCCCCCAGATGACAGAAGGCAAGCAGCAGCGCTACGGCTTTATTGATTTAGATTTGCTTATCACATGTTACATAAGATATCACCTAGATAGTGTTTCTGTCCCGTTGTCTCAGAGGAACCACACGGTAGAATGGCTTGAAGATGGTAGAATACATCACATTATTCATTGGTGCAAACTTGAGGCAGACAAGTTTTTTTTATTTAAGAAAAATCATTAATAATTATTTAAAAAATATATTATTTATAGCAATGGCGCTTTAACGTGCTTAGCTTTAGCTTTGGACATTTTGAACAGTAAAAACCATGAAAAAGTCGTCTCATCTTGTAACAAGCATCCTAATATTTAATAATGTTATGTATTTTAAGGTATGTTGTCTTAAAAATACATCAATTAATACATTTAAAATTATATATAACATTACACAAGAAAAGTTATAAACGGCCGATCTAAAAATATGTTCTGTGTTTTCAGTTAGTTTGTGTTTAGCTTGTTTGCATATGACGTCATGTCACTGCGTTGCCATGGCGCGAAATGCAGATGGAGGGCAGGAAGTGATTTGTTACATTTAGGAAGCACTATAACAAACTCAAAACGCCGATGTTTTGCGTCGTTTATGGTTGCTCAAATCGATCAAACCACGAGGAGTTTTTATCGTGTACCAAAAGTTGTTGTTCATAAGGGGGACAAATGCAAGAAATTGACCGGGAAAAATGGCTTGCAAACCTACGTCTGCGGTCGGGAGGAGCCGAATCGGAAAATGCCCGTGTGTGCAGTGATCATTTCGTCAAAGGTGAGTTAATACAACTTATGTGGATGTTTGTGTAACGTACCATTTTCCGAACTTTGTAAAGTTAAAGTAATTGTTTCTTCTTTTCTTTGAGTTTGTAAGTTACCCCTGTAAGTTAGCTGAAGACAAGCGTAACGTTACAGGTAAATCTTTCAATTCAGTTGAAAAATCGCTCCTCTTCATAACGTAAGGATCACGTCCAAGTCCAACATATTTTACATTTTTTGTTATATTCTTCTCTTGTAATAGCGTCTAAAGTTCGGACTTTACTCCATCTCGTCCATTCCGCTCTTCACTTCCTGCCCTCCATCTGAATTTCGCGCGTCATCACAATCACGTGACTGCAAACCATGCAATTTAGGTATCTAAATGGGTGAATGTTAGAGACTTTTATTTTATAAAGCTCATCATATACTACTCAGTAACATACACAGACTCATTGGCCACTTTATTAGGTACACCTGTTCAACTGCTCGTTAACACAAACATCTAATCATCCAATAAGATGGTCAAGATGAACTGCTTAAGTTCAAATTGCGCATCAGAAGAATAGGGAAGAAATGTGATTTAAGTGACTTTGAATGCAGGCTGGTCTGAGTATTTCAGAAACTGCTGATCTACTGGGATTTTCACACACAACCATCTCTAGATTTTACAGAGAACGGTCAGAAAAATCTATCCAGTGAACAGCAGTTCTGTGGGTGAAAATGCCTTGTTGATTGCCAGAGGTCAGAGGAGAATGACCAGACTGGTTCGAGCCGTTAGACAGGCAATAGAAGATTGGAAAAACATTGGTCTGTAACATTGGAGTGCAATAATATTCAGATGGTAGGGTCAGAATTTTGAGTAAACAACATGAAATCATGGATTCAAATCATGGATTCATCCTGCCTTGTCTCAACAGCAATTGTATGATGCTATCATGTCAATATGGACCCAAATCTCTGAGAAATGTTTTGTATCACCTTGTTGAATCTATGCCACTGAAGAATTAAGGCAGTTCTGAAGGCAAAAGGGGTTCCAACCCGGTACTAGCAAGGTATACATAATAGTGTGTGTGTGTGTGTGTGTGTGTGTGTGTGTGGTAAAAAAAACCCACTAAAATCATTAAAAAAAATTGTGCAACTCTTGTTTATTTTAATTACTTTTAGTAGTTAATAAGTTTTAAATTGTCATTTCAAATTCATTTGATAAATCAATAGGATAAACAGTAAATTAAGCTTAGTTTACTAAAATCCAATGTTTTTTTTACTGTGTGTGTGTGTGTGTGTGTGTGTGTGTGTGTGTGTGTGTGTGTGTGTGTGTGTGTCTGTGTGTATATATCCAAAGGTCAGGGTTTTTTTTTTTTTTTTTAGCTTACTTCTCTGGAAAAATTTGTCTACATAGTGTAGCTAAGTAAACACACACACCATGTATGCACAAAAATGTATGACTGCGATCTTAAGACCGCGGTGTGATCCAGTGTGCTGCTTTTATCAGTGGTCTCCATCAGTACAGAGTCGTTAAGTAATCATTCAAAGATCCCTTTTAAGTCTTTAGTTACTGACACCAACAAAAAGGTCAAATGCATTTGTGTGTAGCCAACACAACAAGCACATCTCTTACAAAAAGTTACTTTAATTCTTACATCGTGACCACAGGTAACTCCTCATTACCAAGGTAAGATGCTTTTGAAGATTATTCGTTATGAAATATTTGTTATGAAAAATAATACACTTCACTGTTAAAGGCTGTTCCAGTTAAACAAATTAAATGTGAAATTCTGAAGTATTTACTAGTTAAAGGGGCTATATATACGAATTTTCATGTGAACGGCTTGTAACGAAACCTTATTCGACTTCCGAGCCCGAGAGCCTCTCTTCTATTCCATGACACATGAAACGACCATACAACGTCCGGGAAAATGCAGAAATGGCCATTCTGTAGTGCCAATGCGTTATGCACAGAAACAGGATTAATTCAAACTAGTCTCACATAGTCAGATCTATATAGTCTATAGTGTCAAATATACTTTACAATCAAACTACCATAACAGTGTCATTTAAAATGATTTCATCTGTCGACATGATGACGGTGAATCGCAGAATTGGAGCAAACATATCCACATCACTACGATCTCCTGCTTTCTCACCACTGTCATTATTGTTGTGTGTTTATTTTGTTATTGAGAGCAAAGTGCACAGCACATACAGGTGAAACTCGAAAAATTTGAATATCGTGCAGAAGTTCATTTATTTCAGTAATTCAACTTAAAAGGTGAAACTAATATATTCTATTGACTCATTACATGCAAAGTGATTTATTTCAAGCCTTTATTTGTTATAATTTTGCAGCTTACAGCTTATGAAAACCTTTTCACAATATTCTAATTTTGAATTTGGGGTTTTCATAAGCTGTAAGGTTTCCTTATAAAGGAAAAAAACATTAACAATGTATACCGAATCTAACCGAAAACCGTGACCGCAGAGCCGTGATACAAACCGAACCGAGGATTTTGTGAACCGTTCCAGCCGAATCAGTGTAAGATAATTTATAGAGTGACACCTATGCAGTACTGAGGTAAATTACAGGATATGCGAGCCCCAAAAAATGCTAATTATTCATTTTTCAGTATTTCAACAAGATACATGCTCTCTGAAGGACAAATTGAGGACTGTGAATAACTATGAATCATTTTGGGCTAAAAATCACATCATGCTGGAATGTGTATCAATGTCTACTTTCAAAATTACTTTCAAAATGTTACTTCAAATTCCCCTAATCATGACCAGTGGTTACATTTTTTCCCCCTGAGACAATCATGCTGACTTTTTCATTGTAAATGCATGAAATGTTCACAGAAACGAGACCGCAAACAAAGCGGTTTATGAACTGAAAATTCTGATAAGAGCTTCCCGATACAGATATAATTCAAAGTGTCAATACTGGTGTAAACGATATGAAGTTTTCTCTCAAGAGTTCCTCTAAACTGGGCTATAAATAACCTCATAAAACAGAGTGTCATCTATTAATATACAGCTTACCAGCTGAGTGATTAGTCAGTTCATCTTCCTAAAGTTGTAACTCAACATGCACAGCTAGGCAACCAGAAGAGGTCAAGATATACACAAATTCAGTTCAAGCCATATAAACTGAAAGTAAACAACTAAATCTATAAATCTTCACAAAGGTATCCAAGAATATGTCTAATCTATATGTTGTAAATCTATAAATCATACAAATTAGATCAAGTTCATGCCTTCTTAGTGACCGTTTCATGACTTTCCAGTAGACAAGATTTTTAAAAATCATTTATAATTACTGTACTAACAAAGAGCATTTTCTAATACAGTTACTATGTGTCCATTTAAAATTGGAATAACACATAAAACATTTGAAAATAAAACAGCGTTTCCATCCCCTGTGTTCAAGAGAACGAAACTGTCACTTTCTGGGAATTTGGCGCAAAATATCTGTACTAAAAATGCATTGCTGCAATTGGGGAAGCCACTGTGGCTCTTTTTTCCTACATCATAAAGGACTTGCATCTCAAAGCGTGCAGAAGAATGGAATAAACGTTGTCATGTTATCATGCGTTCGGATTAGATGCCTAGTGTTTGGGTGGGAACGCAATCATGTGAGAATCCCCTGGGAGGGAGTTAAACCAAATCATTCTGATGACAGACATTGGCTCAGGCGTTTCAGAATGACCAAACCAACATTTGAGATGCTGTGCGATGGGATTGGTCTGTTGGCTTGTCCAGTTATCCGATCACATCATATCTGTTGAGGCGAAGTCACGTGAATTTGTTGTTGCACATGGAGATTTATTCGGTAAATGGTGTTTCAATCGTATTTTATGCGCATGACTTCTTATCAGATAAAAAATGTATCTGCCTCAATTGAGGGCATACGGTTTTTATGTGCATTTTTCTAATTCATGCGCATCTTGCCCTTTCCATCCAGGATTTATTATGTGATATCCCAAAGGCCCTGTTTATGTCACAGTCTGTTCTGTTCTATTTCAGTTATCACGGACATTCAGTTTATTTTCATGTCACATGCCTTCCTTTGTTTGCATTCCCGCCATTTCTTAGTTACCATGATCACCTCATTATGTGTTAATTCTGTTCAGCTGTGTTTCTCGTTACCTAGTTTGTGTTCTTCCTTTTCAGTCACTCCTTGTCTGTTCTCTGTTCACCATCTTGGTTAGTGTGTGTTGCTACCTGATTGTCTGTTTGCCAGAATTACCATTAAACCTGTCATTTTGGATTTCTTATCTTCGTCTGTGTTTGCCTTCCCGCAACCACTGTGACAGATGAACAGACCAGCCCAAATGGATGATAGGGCTAAATTTATCGTCATGGCTCAGCAGAGCCCTGATTATTTTTTATTTATTACGAATTTTTGTTTTTTGGCCAGCAACTGCCCTCTGGAGGACGAAACCCTCAAGACCCTGTTCTGGATCGGGGCTAACTTCCACAACACCATCCACCTCCCAGACACCACCAGTCTGACTTGGAGGGAAGCCGTCGTGAGGTGTCTGGAGTGCATCTGGCCCCGATCCAGAACCCAGCCAGAGCCCAGCCCGTCACCACCCCGTTCGATGACGCCTAAGCCCCCCGCAGACTGGAAGCTTCCATACCGTCGCCCCGGAGCCAAAGCACCATGTTGAGTCCGACCAGGGTGTGAGCTGACGTCGCCGTCCATCGCAGTGGGAGTCCTCGTGGAGTTCAAGGGCATGGAAGTGAGCCCACGCATCCTCCCTCTCCTGTCACCTCTACTAACTGCCATCAAGGACACTCTATTTTTTGGGGATTTTTGTGCCACTCTTCATTTCCAGAACTCTGCCAAGCCTGTCACCCTGCCATCATTGTCTCCCATCAGTCCCGCTGTGTTATCTCATCCTCCTCTCAGTGGCGAGGTAACACCGTGGACCTGCTGATATGAGCCCGTGGTTCCGCCTCCAGCCTCGTCGCATTCTGTCCCGCCTCTACCCATCAACCTGGCTCCTGCACCTATGCTCCTTCCTCCCTCGACTCCAGCGTTGACCATCGAGCATTCGGCCTCGCCGGACTCCCTTGGACCATCGGCTCCACCTGGGTAGGATATCGCCAAGCCTCAGCTAGGGACTTGCAGTCTGTCCTTTGCTTGCCAGCCCTCCACCCCTTTGGCTTTGGCAAGCTCCACCTTCCCTCAGGCTCTATCTCCACCCTCGGTCGCACCAGCTCATCCTCTGCTCTCTGGATCTCCACCTCCGCCTCGGGGGGTCGTCGATGTGGCTCCTTTGCGGCCGGCCAGGTCATCAGCGCACCATCACTGCCTCGGACTTCCGTCTGCGTGGTGAGCTCCACCTCCCAAAGCTCTGTCGCTGACAATCCTCGCCCTGAATCCATCACCATCAAGACTCCTACTGTCGTTGCCTCCGCCTTGAGCATTTGGCATGGCTGAGCTCTGGGTCATTTCCACCTGGCCACTCCTACCCACGTCACCACAATGGATGCTACCTCCTTCTGTCCCGCCCTGGTCGTCATCCTCCGTCTGTCTGCCCCTTCTAGTTTGTGTTCCTATCTAAGTTCGTCCTTTTCAGTCACTCCTTGTCTGTTCACCGTCTTGGTTAGTGTGTGTTGCTACCTGATCTGTTTGCCAGAATTACCATTAAACCTGTCATTTGGATTTCTTATCTTCGTCTGTGTTTGCCTTCCAGCAACCACCGTGACAGTTTACACCAGGTATTAAGATGCATTTTGGTCGATCGGATCACAAGTGGACGATGCTAAATACAGGTGTAAATCGGTCTAAAACCTATTGTCCACTTTCAACCACTTCCAGAGCTAGTCAAAAACTCATTCGACCGGATTGCTTTCGTAGTGTAAACGCTCATGTGGTCGAACAGCCACAAAAGACTGTGTACTCTCCACCTACTGACTGATTATGGGAAGCGCACTAGCCAGATTTAAACTTTGGATTTAAACTTTGTCAGAAGTGGTTGAAAGTGGACAAAAGAGACGGATTAAAACACAAGGTGTAAACGAGGATTTTTCTCCGTCGTCTACTTGTGATCCGATCGACCAAAAATCATCTATACCAGGTATAAACAGGGCCAAAATGAGCATAAAAATAGGTGGGTGGAAACACAACTAATGACATGCATACATCTATAGATCTACATCTATTTCATATTATAGAAATTAAATGTCCATGATTTTTCTCGACCTGGAATTATTATTATTTTTTTATTTTTTTCGGTTCACCATGACTAACTGTTTACACCTGGTCACTTCATGCGTTTTCTCTGATCGAATAGCTATCTGATCGTGAACAGACCAGGTGTACAGTAAATGCCCTCCGAAACGCTTTTGAGATGGATTTAAATCTGATCGCTCAAACCATTTCAGGAGGGGGTCTGAGACGCATTTCTGCGAAACTGGACAAGTCTAAATACATCTGGTTGTTGAAACCACATAATGTAGATTTTACTCCTCCCTAAATGTAAAAAAAATAAATGTGTGAGAGCGTGTTATAGGCTATATGACATGTTATAGCCAGATATGATGGCGCTATGGCAAGACGCATCACCACAGATGAATTGCAGTCTCTCTTCAGCAAACTGCCGCAAATGAAGGGTGCTTTCACAGTTTAGTTCGGAACGGGCACGGTTTGCATGAAACATCGCGGCAGACGCTCAAAACACAATCATCTTCGTTAAAAAAGTAGTGAGACTAAATGATCTTCCTACTGCTGATGTTGCTCTCTCTCGCTAAACACAGGCAGGCAAAAGTTAAAAACACAGTTGTCATCTTTTGCACTCGAAGGCTCAAAACTGTTCACACTTATTTGTAATTACGTGATCAAACCAACTGTACAAAATAAGCCAGCTCAAAGTGCACAGGTGTCAACAATAGATGGAAACAATCTGAAAAGGAGAGGAGGAAGAGGAGGAGGTTGAGGAGGAAGAGGAAGAGGACAAGAAAGAGCAAGGTGTGGACAATGCTGTCAAGGCTGGATCCGGAACACTAGAGGGTTTTTCCCTTTGCCTGGCAAGAGACGACACTCAGTACTACACTGTAAAAAATGATCGTGATTTTAACAGACTGTAAAAATGCTACAGTGAAAAACTGTTAATTGGTTAACAAAGTTTCCTTACTATATACGGTAAATAACTGTGATAGATCTAACGGTACATTTAATGTAATCTTACTGTAAAATAACGTTAAATTACAGTTTTTGGAAGTAAAAACGAACAAGTCATTGTATAATTTACAGTGAAAAAACATAAATTGACATTCCCACAATTCCCTGCGTGACACTTCACATTTGATGTATTTTTGTTGAAATAACTATGTTTCGTCATAGTTTTCTTAGATTTTTATAATCAGTTATGTACATTAGGGTTTTATGTTACATTTAATGTTGTTAAATTAATGTTTTTTTTTAAATTTCATGTGTGTTACCATGATGGTGTTTAATGTTTGTGTGAATGACACTGTGCACCTTCTATATATTAATATTAACTTTCTTGTGGAAGAACTACTTGTGATTAGCTTTGATTAATCATGTGACTCTCATTACGGCTGTGATTGTTGGTTTGTCAGAGTAATACTATGGTACAAAACAGATATTAATACTTCAACAGAATGTTGAATTCACATGTTTAAAATGTTAAATTTACATGTTACTCCGTAAGTATGTTTACGGTTTGATGTGATTTTTACAGTATTGTTCTGGTAACCACAGCTGCCAGTTTTTTTCCGTAAAAACAACGGGATTTTTTTTACAGTGTGTACAGCACTATACTTCCAGTGCATACAGTATAAAATGTATTCACCTTACTACTGAAAGTTGCGATTACTATACTTACTATAATTACCATAATAACCTAATTGCAAAATTTGTTTACTGTGTTACAATATACTTTATTCTGTAACTACATGCTTTGGATGCAGTGTTCTCCATTTTTTTGATGTAGTGTCAAATGAATGATCTGCAGTGTTTATATTATTGACTCATGTGTGTATGATCTGAAAGCATTATTTGATTTGGAGCACAGATTAAATGGTTTTGAGGCAATTGTTTGATTTTGCCAGAAGAGATGTTCTCTGAATGTAGTTTGAAGATTTGGTTTTGAGAAAGTGCGTGATGGTTTTAAGAAATGTGTTTTTGCAATTCAGAAAAACTGTAATAAAGCTACTACGCCTAACTTTAATTTTTAAGTATAAAGCAGTAATTTTACCTAAATGACTTTCCATTTTTCACTGTCACATTTTTTTCACTTTCCTATCTTCACTTGGTGGTGCATTTGATTAATTACGGGTAAAACTGCACACAGGTTCCAGGGATGGAGTCTATTCAATGGATATTAATAACAGCCAGAGAGAATGTGAGAGAGAGGAGGAGGAGGAGGAGGAAGAGAGAGAGAGAGAGAGAAAGATATGCTGGTTGAGGGGAAACAGATGGTCATTAGTAGATAAACAGGCACAATAAGATGTCTGATGATGACACAGACAGAGTAATAAATTAGGAGTGGGAAAAATGAGAGGTTTGTGATTCTCTAGCTGTGGGTAGCAGTTATGACTTGTGTTAACACCAACATACATCAAAACCAATATCCCAGTCGACAAGAGACAACAGGGTCACCTCAGTCTCACAAATCAAATACATCATCATAACTGTGATTGGGAGAAGTGTTATTGGGTCAGTGACGTGCCGCACTGATTTGCACTTCCAGGAGCAATAAATATTATATATTTATATAAAATAGGTTTAAAATTGAAAACAGATCACCTATTACATTCTTGGTTGTATTTAACCGTGTCATGAATATCAAATTTAATTTATTTCTAAAAATCACTTTGTTTTACTGTATGACATTTTCAAAGACTGCATACAAAGAAACACATTCAAATGTCATATATTGTTATTTTTTATAAAGGGCACTAATAAAAACAAAAAATGCTATATTTAATTTGTCTTTTCATTTTTATTTTTTTACTGTTTTGAAATTATAAAACGTCACTGACCCTATTGTTAACACACAAAAATTTCAGTAATTAAAATAAAGCTGAAATAAAATAAAAAAGTTTAACTTAAAAAATGTAAATGTAAATTAGTTGAAATAAAGTGACTGACTGAAATAAGTTTGAGTTGAGATACTAAAATTAAAATAAATTAAAGCTGAATAGAGATATTAAAAACAAAAACAAATAAAAAATGACAAAGGCACATGACCAAATAACTCTAAAATTAAACTGAAAATATATATATATAAAAAAAACGAATTAAAAATATTATAATATAATAGTATATAAATAATACTAAAATAATACTGATTGGGAGCAAATTAACTAAAAGCTGTGACAAGTACTAAAATTACTAAGTTAGAAGAAAATATATACATATAGATAGATATACACATACATGTATATCATAATATTTACTTTTTACTTAAAAAAAAAAAAAAAAGTAGCTTGACTGTAGTTTAATGAGTAGCTTGTTACTTGGGAAAGTAAAGTTTCAGACTATATTGCATCCTAATAAAATGAATAAACTCAATCGCTCTTGCTGTTAGCAGAGCTGCTCTTGGTGCGTCCAGCTTGTAAACCGGAATGTTTCACATTTAAACATATTTCAAACAATCTGTTCCCATCCTGTAAGATCCTACATACTCCCACGATCCTTTCAAGTGTTTACAAAAAAACTCCTAGATGATAAACAACGTTACTAATGCAATGCCACCATCATGGACTACTTTGGAGTTCTGTTGCTCTGGCTGACTGAGAGAACACAGTCTATAACACAACTTCACACACACACACACACACACACACACACACACACACACACACACACACACACACACACACACACACACACACACACACACACACACACACACACACACACACACACACACACACACACACACACACAGAGAGAGAAATGAAAGGAAAGCACATGAACAAACAGAGAAAAAAAAGTCTAATTTTAGTTTCCTGTCTTAACTTGAAAAACACACTATCTGGCACCAGTTAGTAATTTTCATTACTACACTATTCATTATTACACACATGTAGCAGATGTAACATAATCATGCTAGTCAATGCTCGGATCACATCTACAAATCAGTCACGATATCTGAATCTGAATCTGAGGTCGCAACCTATCATGAAAGGATAATGATCTTGTGTATCATGCTAACCTTGTTTACGTTTCTTACGATTGGTTCTGACAATGAAAGCCATCACGAAGCAATCTTTGAATCTCAATGAACCAGTTTTATCTACACACAGCCTTATTTTAATCTATGTATCATTTGAACTGTACAAATATTATGTGCATTTTCTTTTCTGAAAAAAATCTAATTATATTATGTATACTAGGCCTACTATTCAAAAGTTTGGGGTGGGTAAAAAAAAAAAAATACTTAAAAGTAGAATCTTGTTCAAAAATACAGTAAAAACAGTAATATTGTGAAATATTATTACAATTTAAAATGTTTTCCATTTGAATATATTTTAAAATGTAATTATTACTGTGATGGCAAAGCTGAATCTTCAGTGTCACATGATCCTTCAGAAATCATGCTAATATGCTGATTTGCTAATACATTATTTGTGATAATGTTTTTTCAGGATTTCATGCTGAACAGAAAAAAACAGCAGAACAGCATTTATTTAAAATAGAAATTGTTTGTAACATTATAAATGTATTTACTGTCACTTTTGATCAATTGAATGCATCCTTGCTGAATAAAAGCAAGTGTTAATGTTGATATATAGTGTATAATATGCATTATATGCATGTAGAAAATAAATTAAAATATTTAAAATATTTTTACAAAATGGTGTAGTAATTGTCAATTACTTTTATTATTATTATTATTAATTTCTTTAGGCTTCAGATTTCTAAAAGATCTTTAAACCCTGGGTTTAAAGGTGCTCATATACTGAAAACCTTCTGAGGTTTAAACCTACAACCTTTGGGTTGCTATAGTCCAGATCTTAAACCACAAATCAAGACCACCCCATGCAACTGCTCGGATAATTATAATTAACAAAAAGTTCGAGAGGACAGAGCATCTTCAAATAGACTGGAGAATAACATCACTGCATCGCTACCATGGAGGTAAATAAAAACCGGCCAACGAAGGGAGAGATTAATATCTTCCGAGTTTATTTAAATATGGCCTAATGTGTCCCATGTTATCAAAAGCAAAGTAATCTGCGAACTACATGATGCAAACTCATGGGACAGAAGCTGTAGGACGGCACTAATCATCAAGGAGTGATTTCATTCTGTTATCTAAATGTTCCTGACCTCCTGAGGGAAGACGCGGTCAATCAGATTGTACTTTGCGTTAGGCTATACATTGTGAAAGTGATTTGTCCCTATGTAAAGTTGAGACCGCTGATGCCCCGCTACATGTCTCAGGGCACCTCTTCCCGCAATGCCTCGCTCTAACCATGTGTGTGTATCTGGTTTGAGATTCATCAGCCTTTTTGCATGTGATAGTTCACACCCTGCAGAGCTCACAGCCAGAGGGGTAAACAAACTCGGTGGCCTGAACACACACAAATGCATATAACGAAACACAGAATCGCTCTTTCTTTAACACAGGGCCTCTATCTTTTGCAAAGACGTTGAGATGCACGGGCACAGAGAAGCAAGCAGGATCGCTCTCTCACACGCACATTCAATTCAAAATGGAAATTGGCTCTGTTGCTGTGAACACAATGAGAATGTGTGTGAGTGATAGAGAGCCATAGAGAGTTACACACACTTCAATGGCATCATTGAGTTCCTCGCCAGTCTTGGAGGGCGCAAGCATAGCCGAGTGTACCAAAATTGCTACGTCTCCTTTCATACTGACAGATGACCAACATACAGCTGGCCACACACAAAGAGTCCTCTAAAAGCCATTACATAAATCTATACACAGATCTATAAACTGTCCTTATAGGATTTTAAAATTACATTAGTAATTGATTTGTGTTGCGTAAGACAAATACCATAGATTTGGATGGTTTTAAAATCTCATTGATTTGGCAGGTTTTACTTGGCTGAATTAGTCCAAATAAACCCCTGACCGTGATTTTATCATTCTCTGACAGAAAAAATGTAATTATTCTTCGACAAAACTAACAAAAAAGTGTGTTTATGACAGGTCTAAGAGAGTGTGCTCACCTGCAGTGTGAGACTTTTTCTAATCTGAATTCTACACGCGATCTGACTGTAAACACTTTAACTCAGATAAGGCCGATATTCATTCTAAACATGGCAGGATTTACGGCGTTCCGGTCAACAGCCTTCCAACATCATCTCCAGAATGTAAGCAAACTGTAAAGGAAAGATATCCCAGAAAGTGGATTACATTTTTCAACAATAAATCTCAATGCTACATTCAAGCACTCTGAAATGGATGGTAAAAAGTGTAGCCTTGCAAAAAACACTATAGAGTTACCATGGTTGGGTAAGGTATACTTCAAAGGTGATGTTCAAAAAACATGGAATAAAACTGAAACAGTCACTGAAGTGAATTATAGTTTATTAAAAATATTTTCTATGGAAGTTTCCACACAGCAGAGTTTTGCGATTTAACCTTTAACAAGCAAAGCTCAAATGTACATCACTCATTCAATAAAATATTAAGATAAAAGACATTATGGAATACGGATACAGTGGATTTTTAAGTGTACTTTAAGTTTTTGGGTTCATGTACTTATACAGTATCCTCTGTTTTCACAGACAAGCCTAGTCCCGGACTTAAGTGCATGTTTGAGCTGTCTTGACTGAAAGCAACTTGCTCTGACATAGTTTAAAATTAAACGTTTTTGCCATTTCAGTGCAAGATGCACACCAGTCTAAGGCACATTTATAAAAGTTACTAAGGTCTAATCCTGGCTTAATCTAAGTCCTGTCTGTGAAACCAGTCCCATAGTTTCTCAACTGGTTTTGCATCATGACCCAGATTTTACTTTAATCAAGTGGTGACCCAAATCAGTAGCAAAATTGTTTATCATGTAAAACGTCAATAAAAATGTCCTTAAAATCAAATGTGAAACAATATGCCAAATTATTAGTGTTAGCATGCACAGGTCCTGTTCGGTAAGTCCGATCTGACTAGTTTAATACAAAGGCCGCACCCACATTCAAATAAATCTACAACATAAGGTACAGAAAAACTGATATAAGGGAGGGAGTTTCGCAGTGTGGAAATGTAATGTGTCATAATCACAGACACGGGCCATTTAATACGTTTGAAAAGTGTATAAAAGTGCATAAATAAAATAATATAACCAATGAACATTATTTAAAATTTAAAAAATACAGTGCAGTATTTTCGTACCAAAAATCTGTTTGATTTGCCTGTTTCAGTTTTGCCTTTGGTGTAAAACTAAATGTGTTTTCTCTGCTCTAAAAATGTGAAAATCTACCATGAGTTAATATTTCACTATCACAAAATGATGTTGTTTTCTTCTATGATGACCATTACCATATGCCTTTTACAGAGCATGATGCTAGCAACGCCAAGGCCATGGGTTTCATTCCCAGGGAATGCATGAACTGATAAAATGTATGCCTTGAATGCAATGTATGTTGCTTTGAATAAAAGCGTCTGCCAAATGCATAAATGTAAATGTGACTATATATCAAAACAAACCTGAAGCCTTCTGGTTGTGACCCACCAGTTCAACATACCTGCTATTAAGGACCATCATGGTGGCTCATATGCAAACTATGTTCACACACATCAGCTCCCACCAGGGTCTGAAAATAACCAGGGCTCAGGGCACAAATGCTCCACATACTTTCCTCCTTTTTTTTTTTTTTTCTGTTATCTAACATTTTATATATTTCATAATTTTCAAAACCTACACAGTGATGGGTTTAGTGCCTCCATAGAGATATTATCATCCATCTATAGATCAAAATCTGCTCTGACAGCTGGTGAGAGATCAGCCAGTCATGTAAACAGCAGCATAAGATTGCAAGATCTAGAACAACAGTCAAATTGTTCATCGTAATACACTGATTCAATTGAAATATTTGACATGATGCGGTTTTTACCTCATAAAGGTAAATAATGGCCATTAAAATCACTTTCACAGGGCAAATATTGGCCATTACTGGCTCCCACCTGTTTGAATTTGAGAAAGAACAAAACTCATTCACTTAGAATTTTTTTTTTTTTTTAACCATTTGTACAGTGTAGGAAGTGTAATGCATAATAAACAGTAAACATATGGCAGCAATAAGCATCCAGCTGATGATTCACAACAACACACGTAACATGCAGGAATGACCCTAAAACGCTGAATGAATGACAAGATGGTGGAAATAATGCGAGATAAAGATCTAAAAACTGATTCCCACCATATCGCCATTCATTCATTCATTCTTCATACCTTGACGCTGGTGCAGCTGGTTTGAGTCTCGGCCTCTGTGCGCATGTGTTCGCCGCTGTTCTCTTTCCGCTCCCGCTGAGAGCTGGTCCGTGTGTGCCTGGTCTGGTACGCGATCACGGAGGGGATGGTATCCGCCGCGTCGGTCTTGATGAAGAGGCCGTGCAGGGTGGTCGCCGTGCCCTGCGAGATGGTGGTGGTCTGGTGCGGAGAGTTGGACTCGTCCGAGTCGCGGCAGTAGATCACCCCGCTCTGCGAGACGTGGATGCTGGGAGCGCAGCCCATCGTTCCCCGCGCCTCGTTGCGTAAAACCCGGAGGAACGAATGTGAAGACCGCCGCTGTCACGCCGCCGCTGCCGCTCCCGGGCCGCTGTCACGCCGCCGTCCCCCCGGTACATTGGCCGGTGTTCGCGCTGCTCAGTTCCGCCTGCCTGCCCTCCCGCGCGCGTCAAGGAAAAACGTAGAGGAGATCCATCTCACCGCGTTATTTATCAGTGATCATATCAGATCAGATCAATGACACCTCGGCTGTCCAACCGTGAGACCGATGCGCTTGTGCCATGTCACATATTTGGACAAATTACACCCTCATTTCACCTCGGCGTATAGATACTACAGGTTCAGGCTGCTCGATAAGATGCATTTTCTCGCGGCATTGAAAATCTGTATTTCATCACGACGTCGGAGCTCTTAAATAACAGGCGCAAAGCATTAGACACTGAGAGTATGTCTCAAACTTACACTCATGGTCCTTTAAGACACACGAGCGTCATTAGTGACAGACACGCACATCAATGACTCCCTCTTCCCATGAACACACACACACACACACACACACACACACACACACACACACACACACTGTATTTATTCATTCTGGAATAATGCTGGATTCATCTTCTGCTGTTTGCAGAGTTTAAAGATGAACTTGAGCAGAGAGACACTGATATTCATGACTAATCCCATTTAATGCATAAACAAGACTGACTGACTCAACAACCGATGCCGATAGGGTTTACCATAAATGCAGATAAAATTTAATGACAGCAATTGAATCTTACAACTTATAAGTGTTAAAAATATAGGGTCCAAAAATGGATTTTCACAGCAATGTCATAGAAGGGTCTTTCAGTGAACAGCTCTTAAAATATCAATTTTTTTCTTGGTAAAGAATATTTTAATAATCTAAAGAACCTTTTGTGCATTTGAAAGGTTCCATGGATGTTAAAGGTTCTTCATAGAACCATCAATGCCAATAAATAACCTTTATTTTTAAGAGTGTATACTTCAGACTATCTTTATTTATAATTCCCTCAAAAAGAAAAAGAAAATATGTGTTATACATCCACACTGCTGGAGGAACTACAACTCGAGTGGGCACGCTTATCAGCCGATGATCTAAAAAAAGTCCTAACACATTTTAGGTCTATCACTAAACAAGGCCAAGCAATTGACCTTAGCCTGATGCATCACAAATGCTTTGAACATTTTGAATGTTCATAAACAATGACTTCAAAAGCTCTTCAAGCATTAGGATGGTATAGAGAATGGCCAAGGGTTCAAATTCAGTGCGTGAACCGATAAAATATGAATGCAATAAGTCACTTAAAGCGACTGCCAAATGCATACAATGTACAGTGCAAGATTGTAGGATCAGTGATAGCACATCTGGGTTTCCAAATGTTTGCATATTACAGATCCAAGCTGTAAAATGTTCCAAACATCTGTAAATGACTGATAAACCCAGACATGACTGACCTTTTATTATGCTGGAGTTTATTTAACAGATTCTTGCACGGGTGGGAAAAAATGTTTTTGGCCCAACTTTTGCAAGTCACTCTGCACATGTGCCACTGGGTGCATGTGTATGCAAAATGTTCAATTTTGACATTGCATGTTCAGGAAATGCCAAAAATGTTGCTCTATTCTGATGCTCTATTCTGATAAACTAAACACACAGCCTTCCACAGATAAAAATCTACCCACACTCATGTCTCTCGAAACTTCATGTGACTTTTTCCCCATGAAACACAAAATTAGTTATTATAAAAATGTCCATTCAAAGAAAAGAGTGTAGGGAGTAGGAGAGAGTAGGATTAAAAGAGTGATATTGCATTGCAAAAAAGTATGTTATTATTATGTAGCTATGTTATTATGTTTTCTGGACAAAATACCATATACTGTTCAATACAGTAAAGCGGACACCATGTAAATGCCATGTTATATAAATATCATCCAGTACCACAGTACAATAAATCAAAAATACAAAGGCAGTAATAAACCATGCAGTTGTTAAACATTTATATCACCAGTGGGAAATCTTCAGGTTGTCAACTCAGGCTCACAGTCGACACCGGTTAGAGCAATTAAAAGAGTTTTTTTTTTTAGGTTGCAATGCAACATTTTTATTTTATTTTTTACACCTCTCCGGTGTTAGAAATGTACAGAAGCTCAAAGCAGATTCATTATGCATGAACTGTCAATGTGATTTGTTAAGTATGCTTTAATCGCCCATTCTTAATGGAATTGCACAGTGCAATTACAAAATTAAAAATGTGGATTATATTAGCTGTGAAAATGATCCCTCAGGATATCTTATAAGTGTTTAGGGTTGTAGCTGAGAACATTTGGCACTTTGCTGGAAGCTTCGACCGAGGTATTTGTTGTAATCTTTGCTTTAAACAAAACACCTAATCTCTCCATCAGACAGTGGACTTCAACAGATTACAACATCTCATCTTCATCTCAGAAATGAAACTTTCCACTGTCCACAGCACGTTACATTGACAGTTCACTTGACCTTCTGCTCTAATACACACACCACCCATGACCGCCCTCTGCTGGAGAGCTTCAATACTGTCCAGGTGAAACGAAGGCAATTGTTGTCTACCAACACTTGATGCACAATGTGACAGAAAGAACGGGAATGCGCAGTGTTACAGTGTAACATACGCGTACACCGATACAAGCTTAAATTACTAATAATGACAGCAATGACTCAAAGGAAACCATAAGTGAAAAAAACAAAAACATCTACTTTAAAAAACAAATGGTGGGCAAAAAGATTAGTGCTCATCGTTAAGCCATTATTACTTTGCACGTATACACTTAAAGGGAGAGTGGGGTAAAATGTGATACCGCCTTAATCTAGGAAACTGCACAATGATATTTAGACAGAGCCAATCAAAGCAACCTGTGATTAAATAGGCTGACATACACTTTTTTTGTTTCTATTTATAATACATTTATTTTATTTTAATTTACATTACATTAATCATGTCAAAACAAATGTATTCGTCTATATATATATATTTCTTATATTATGCTGGTTATTCACCACTGTATAACAGTTTGTGTACATTAACCACAACCAGATATTCAGATGCACATTTCTCAAGTATTCCCCAATGACTCAACTTACCCCAAGTCAAGTTCATTTTTTGGCAGAGTCATATTTTTTTTAGGGCCCTATATAGATACTTTCTTCTCGTTTCAAGTCAAGTCATATTGTATTGCCTTTATTTCAGTAGATAACAGCTATGCTCAAATATATCTGGGCATATTAGCGTTATTTCTTTTCGCCTAAAGGACAACTTAAATAGTGGCACAACTTACCCCACTCTCCCATACTGTGAGAACTGAAAGCTGTCATGAAGAGCATTGACTAACGGATTAAGCAGAACAGGTCAAGTCAACCAGCGTTATTCAACCATTTAAACTTCTTATTAACTGATTCATTTCACTTACAGTAGAGGAAGAACAGAACAGAACACAAGAGTAACTTAGTGTTATTCTTTCAAAAATGTCACATAAACAACTTAATCTAATTTAACTCCTCTTTAACGCCAAACACCTAACTTAGTTATGAAACGACCTTCGACGGCCAGAAAAAAGGCCACGCCGTGTTTTGTAAGAACCCTTTAAACGTGGGATCCTCCGGGTTGTGAAGCGATCAAAGTGAATCTCACCTCTCTCCGTGGTCCGTTGGACAGCAGCTGTGTGCTCGCGCTCATCTCTGTCCGTCCCCGGTCCCGACTGCCCTCAGCGGCTCGGTTACATGAAATCCCGCCTATTTAAACGTAAAACCTCGCGGAAAGCACATTTTGACAGCATTCTCTCCACTACATCGCATCTATAGACATGGCTGTCTGGGAACTTTTTGAGGTTTTAGGTAGGCGACGTTTCTCTGAACTTATTCACCCACACGAACAGATCGGACAACTGAGCGCGCGGTCCTAGCGCCGCCGGTTCAGCGCGCGCGCACTACTTCGAGACAAGGGGAATCTCGCGCTCACATTTCTCCTCAAATTAATAATAATTTGATTAATGATTCTTTTTTACATTTATGACAACTACCAATTATTATCCGAGTTGTTGATTAAAACTAAAACAAAAACTATATAGACATATTTAAAAAAAAAAAAAACGTAAAAGAAAACGAAACCTTTTAAACAGAAAATATAAAAATACAATTAACACTAATACTAAAATAACACTGTTACAGACATTTTGCTTGGTTTTAATTCAGTATAAGGGCATTCAGTATTACCATATTATATAAAAGCATATTCATAAGTATCTTAATTCTAACGCTAATAATAATAATTAATATTATAAACAATGTCAGGTGATCTGATGAGATTCACCACTGAGGAGGAGAATTACAAATAATACCAACAGTAAAACATTAAGGAACTGTGTTATTGAGAATTTGGGAAAATAGTCTCCTAATGCAGCAAACTTAAAGGCAAAACCATACATATATATATTTTTTTTTCTTTTGATTTTAAGCAGAGATCTGACCCAGACATGAGGTTGATACAATAAAGACAAATAAGCTGGCCACAACAGCTTTGTGTGTAGTCTTCACAATCAACACATGGGTTTTTGTTTCCTATAACATAATTATTTGTTGTCCATAAACAATCAGCAGTAAGACAACTAAAAGACTATAATGGAGTTGCACAACTACAGTAGTTCCTTTCTGATCGGACAGGTTTTAACTGCAGCCGAAATGCTGCAACATGATCCACAAAACGTGCCTTCGTAGGTATTGTATGGCTACAAGCGTGGAACCTTTTGCACACATGCATCCTTTAGCAAGCATCTTACACAGTATAATGCAACACTTAATATAAATTTGTATATAAATAACTGGAAAGCATGATTGTTTATTATTGTTTATTTGTCCAAGATATTCTTTGCTATTGAATTTCACCGTAAACAAAGACTTTCTCAGACCATCGATCTTTAAAATGAACTGACATCTATTTACAAAAGGTCTTCCACTGAAATGATGAAAAAACTTAACCTAAATAATGCCCGGCATCAGACCAAATTATCACTAAGAAGTCACTCTGTATCCTGACTTTTGACCCAGGCTTGAGGTGATTGGCTCGTTTCAGGATGGGCGGAGTCAGCCTGGCAGGCGTCAGAGAACCGTTCCCGTGCACGTTCCCAGTTCCTCTGGGTTTTGTTTCTGGCAAGTGTGGCGTCTTCTACAGACACGGCAGCTCCAGAACCAAGACCAGACTGAGCCTTGCGCATATGCAGCTGAATCTACAACACACACACACACAAAGGGAAGTGAGTGTAAATCTCATGCACTTATGTACATGACACTGCGTAAACAAATGAGGAGAAACTATATTACCGGATCCTTCATTCCAGCTCCATCCTTGCCGAGGCCTTCTCCTCGTTTCCAGCCCATCTTCTCCAGCATCCGTCTACCCTTATTCTCATCCCCGATTTCACTATATACACACACACACACAGTGAGAAAAGGCACAAGTCTGCGAAAACATCTTTAACCTTGATACTGTTACGCAAGAAATCTACTGTAGTGCAGATCTGTTTTACAGGGGTAAATGTTTGACTGAATAGGTTACGTACACATGAACAGAAGCAGGAGCATCGTCTCTCTGGAATGTTCCCTCGCTTCCGACTGTCTGCCGGCGGTTTTCTGCTCTGTCTTTATACCTGCTGTTCTTCAGGGCCTTCTGCTCTTCATAATCACTGCTCTGAAACACACACACACACACACACACACACACACACACACACGTAAGTCTTTATGTAAAACAAGAATAGTAAATTGATAGAAGACACAACCAGCAGACCAATAGCAGTGCTTTAACATTATGAACATATGAATATGAGAGGGGCCTTTCATATAATCGGATTTTTCATATTGTGTTGGACACAGGGTTATTATCGTTAACTAAAACAAACACATTTTCATTACTTGAAATAAAATAAACATTAACTGAAAAAAAAAAAAAAAAAAAAAAAAAAAATTATATTTATATATATATATATATATATATATATATACACTCACCTAAAGGATTATTAGGAACACCATACTAATACTGTGTTTGACCCCCTTTCGCCTTCAGAACTGCCTTAATTCTACGTGGCATTGATTCAACAAGGTGCTGAAAGCATTCTTTAGAAATGTTGGCCCATATTGATAGGATAGCCGTTCCACCACATCCCAAAGATGCTCTATTGGGTTGAGATCTGGTGACTGTGGGGGCCATTTTAGTACAGTGAACTCATTGTCATGTTCAAGAAACCAATTTGAAATGATTCAAGCTTTGTGACATGGTGCATTATCCTGCTGGAAGTAGCCATCAGAGGATGGGTACATGGTGGTCATAAAGGGATGGACATGGTCAGAAACAATGCTCAGGTAGGCCGTGGCATTTAAACGATGCCCAATTGGCACTAAGGGGCCTAAAGTGTGCCAAGAAAACATCCCCCACACCATTACACCACCACCACCAGCCTGCACAGTGGTAACAAGGCATGATGGATCCATGTTCTCATTCTGTTTACGCCAAATTCTGACTCTACCATCTGAATGTCTCAACAGAAATCGAGACTCATCAGACCAGGCAACATTTTTCCAGTCTTCAACTGTCCAATTTTGGTGAGCTCGTGCAAATTGTAGCCTCTTTTTCCTATTTGTAGTGGAGATGAGTGGTACCCGGTGGGGTCTTCTGCTGTTGTAGCCCATCCGCCTCAAGGTTGTGCGTGTTGTGGCTTCACAAATGCTTTGCTGCATACTTCGGTTGTAACGAGTGGTTATTTCAGTCAAAGTTGCTCTTCTATCAGCTTGAATCAGTCGGCCCATTCTCCTCTGACCTCTAGCATAAACAAGGCATTTTCGCCCACAGGACTGCCGCATACTGGATGGTTTTCCCTTTTCACACCATTCTTTGTAAACCCTAGAAATGGTTGTGCGTGAAAATCCCAGTAACTGAGCAGATTGTGAAATACTCAGACCGGCCCGTCTGGCACCAACAACCATGCCACTCTCAAAATATGCTTAAATCACCTTTCTTTCCCATTCTGACATTCAGTTTGGAGTTCAGGAGATTGTCTTGACCAGGACCACACCCCTAAATGCATTGAAGCAACTACCATGTGATTGGTTGATTAGATAATTGCATTAATGAGAAATTGAACAGGTGTTCCTAATAATCCTTTAGGTGAGTGTATATTTATATATATATATATATATATATATATATATATATATAAAACTAGTGCTGTCAATTAACTAATTAATTGTACATTTTTCTTTAGTCACAATACAGATTTAAGTTCCTTTTTTGCAACTTTTTGTGCTTAAATGGTTTAATAGCACTTAATAGCGCAGTCAAGATGACAAAAAAAAGTGGATGCTGCGTTAAATATTTAACGCATTAAACTGAAAAAAAAATAAAAATAAAAATAAATAAATAAAATCGCATGCGTTAACGCGTTAATTTTGACAGCCCCCCCAAAAAAATTCAACTAGATGCCAAAGCAACATCTCATTTTTGTAAACTAAATAACGAAAATAAACTAAAACATAAAAACTATACAGAAAAAAACGAACAAAACTAATTCAAATGACAAATCTAAAACACTAAAACAGAAAATAGAAATATAATCTAATTCAAAATATTAACAATAACTACAATAGCAAGCCAGTGATACAAAAAAACAAACACTGGTTGGACAACTTCAAGTTAAAAAGGTTGAGAAGCACAGAGTGGCACAATCATTGCGCAATCACAGTTATGCGCCAAAGTTGAATAATTGGCGTTAATGATTTACAACAAACCCTCGGACAAAGCATGGACAATATTAATAGTGATGCTTACCATAGCATGATATCTTGGATGACAGAACCATTGTTTTAGCGGTTTAATATTTGACCTGTTGAAGCTTGCAAGTTGCAACACCCAGGAATAGTGTGATCGTCTACTTGCTGACCAAAAGAGGGCAGCACTGACCACACACAGTTAACAAGCCAATTTAACACACCTGACTTGCGCTCTAAAACACATTTCACTAGCAAAAGAGCCTGTACAGGACATAAAAACTTACTTTAAGACCATATTTAACCTTCATCATCTTCAGTTCCTTCTGTCTTTGTACCTCCTTGTCTTCTTTACTGAGAACAGTTCCTGAAACATACGTGCATTGCAAAAGAACATAAGCTGCAATTGATTCATAGTAAAGCAGTTTAGAGATGTGTGTAAGATAGCAGAAGTATTGACTAATTTTTTTGTCAATGTGTGCATGCATACCAGAGGTCTCATCTCTCTTATGGCGGCTCAGGTGTGCTATGATCTGTCCTGGTTCACAGCCGTCACATGTGTCCGTTCCTGTGTGGATGTGGAAGGACAACACCGTATCTCCCATCTTCACTTCATCCCCGTGGGTCAGAGGGCAAGGGTCGCAGCAAACTTTAGGCTGTAGGGACACAGACATTTACAATTCTGATAAACATCCTCATATTGAGATGTGTTCAAAAGGATTCTGGGATACAACAGCTGTTTGTGTTACCTGTAGTATTCTGTTCCCATTGAGGACAGTGCCATTCTGACTGCCCTGATCTATCAGCATATAACACTGCTGCTCCTGGTCAAAATAAACTTCTGCATGGGACTATACACACACACAAAAAGAGGAGAGGGAGGGAGGGAGAGGGAGAGAGAGCATATGTAAATATGAGAGAGTAAATATGCTGTTAAAATGAATTGACCCCATTTACTTTTTAAAACACATTATCCTAATTCACACAGAAATACACTACTGTTCAAAAGTTTGGGGTCAGTAAGATTTTTTTTTAAATAAATTATTACTTTTATTCAGCAAGGATGCATTAAATGTATCAAAAATTACAGTAAAGACTAAAAAAAAAAATCAGTTTTCATCATTGATAAATATAATAAATGTTTATTGAGCAGCAAATCGGAATATTAGAATGATTTCTGAAGGATCATGTGACTCTGAAGACTGGAGTAATGATGCTGAAAACTCAGCTTTGCATCACAGGAATAAATTACTTTAAGATATTAAAATAATATGTATATAAAAATAAAAATTAATTTATTAATTTATTATTTATTAAAAAAAATTAACTAAAACATAAAAAAAAAGTTACTTGAAATAAAATAAATGTTAACTGAAATAAATTAAATATATAAAAAAGAAACTTATTTTTATTTCAGGTAGTAGTGAGTGAGTGAGTGAGTGAGTGAGTGAGTGAGTGAGTGGAGACGAGACTAATTTGCATATTCATATAACCGCACATTCATATAATCAGGTATACTAAATGATGCAAAGGTGTAGAGTTACATTCAAGCTATTTTAAGGCATGAATAATTTTTTTCAAGGAAAAAAAAAGTTTAAATGTGTAACTTTGGTGACCAAAGATGAGTTTTAAGGGATTTAATTATTGATTACAGGGGGACTTTAAGGTAACATTTCCATTTAGTTTAACTGGATGTACTAAAAAAAACCTAAAACTGAAATAAATTAATAAAAACTATATATACATATTTTACCAAACCAAAACCTAAGAAAAATTACAAACACACAACTAAATGACTGAAACTGAAAATAAACATAACACAAACATGAAATCTAATTCAAAATATTAATAAAATTTATCTTGAGCACCAGGTGCAATTACTCCTGGGATTTAGAGAATATGTTTCAGAGTACTGAACAGACCTTCTATTAATGCATGACTATTAACTGAAGCCCATCACCAATAAGACATTAGGCCACAAAAACGCATTACTTTAGATTGTTTAATGTCATAGTAAAAGTGCTTTTGGTCAAGAATGTTTGTCTGTAGTTTGATTTGAGTGTTTTCGTATAGTGTTTTACCTTACTGACTCCCATCTCAGGGATTCTGATGGCATGATTCATGTCCTTCTCTCTGCAAACAGATACACAAAAACATGTTAAAGAACACAAAGGATGGACAGAACCACACACACACAGAACTATACCGACCGGCCGATAGTGGCGACTGTGTCAGCCGTGAGGATGAAGAGCGTTCCGGTCTGCAGAACAGGAGAGCGAACCACAGTTACCCGAACACATGGCGGCCAGGCTTCTGAAATTTGAAAATCACAAACATTACGGTTACGGATAGACAAAAATGAAATCCTACTGTAGTGCGCGCATTCACCTGATGCACGTTCAATTTAACACTGCATCTACAAACGGCCAATACCAAACAAACAGCCACCAGGGGGCGCAGTGTTCACTTCCGTCTGAATGTGCCTCCTCACCTTCCTCCTGTATCTGCATTTCCAGTTCTCTTTCAGGACTGTCATGTGCTGGCTGGACGGGAGATGCAGCCGAGGATGATGAAGAAGGTTCGTTCCCTCCATCTGACTCTGTGATCTCGCCTTCCTCCGGCTCGCTCTCACCGCTCATGTTATCAGAGCGTGACTTCCGGTCTCTGCGAGTCTCAGAACGTGACCTCTTCTTCTCTTTCCTCTTCTTCCTCTTCCTGCTGTGGGTGTCATCTGAATTGGACCCGTTCTCTCTCCGCCTCCTGCTGTGCGAGTCATCAGACGGCGACTCGCTCCGCCTCCGGGTTTTCTTTCTGTTCGTAGAGCGCTCTTTGCTTCTGTCACGGCTCTTGGTCCGCCTGGATCGTTCTGTACCGCTGGGTCGCTGGGGGCTTCGGGAGCGAGACTTTCGTCCTTTTTTAAATGACGACGCATCATCCTTCTTACTTCTGTGGTGGTGGTTTTCAGACTGTCTGTCAATCTCAGACCCCGCCTCTTTATGGTCCTGTCAGTGAGCAAACACTTAGCCAATCAGGACGTCACCGATAGTGACATCACATTGGTTTGATGTGACAATATAAGATTTGTTTTGGCTTTCAAGTTTCATTTGAGTCTCAGTTTTGAGTCAGTTCAAGAAAATCTAATATATGATGCAAAACCACCATCTAAATAATCAACATCCAAACAGCGCTTTCCAATCTAGCTCAAGCCTTACATCATAGTTTGATGTCGGTTTCACCACTTTAGGCAGAGAAGAGTTCGGCATGGGATAAAGAAATCCAGATTTGAAGAAACAAGCGTAAACAGCAAATGTGTGCAAACTGCTTGGCCACAGCTCTGACACCACATGATGTCTTGGCCCAGTCAAAACACAACCAGAAATGTTAAAAAAAAACAAAAACAAAAAAAAAAACACCAAGACCAGGTTAAAAAGATAAAAACTAAACCACGCTGACAGGAGGTATATACAAAAGATTCCAGAATATAACAATATAACAGATTCAAAAGGTAAGTAAGACTTTTATTAATGTTATATTAAAGTCTCTTATGCTCACTTAATAAAAATGGAGTACAAACAGAAATAGTATGAAAAATTACAATTTAAAGGTATAGTGGAGGATCTTTCCGAATTTTAGATAAGACCCGCCCTCTCCACTTTTTGAATAAGTTTGATTGATTCACCAGAATGATTGACAATTAGGAGGACCAATAGTATAGGTGATCCACCCGGAAGTAAAAAATCCTCCATTATACCTTTAAAACAACTGTTTTCTATTTGAATACATTTTAAAATATAATTCATTCCTGTGATGCAAAGCTGAATTTTCAGCATCATTCCTCCAGTCTTCAGTGTCACATGATCCTTCAGAAATCATTCTAATATGCTGATTTGCCGCTCAAGAAACCTTTCTTATTATACTTATTTTATTTACCGTCATATATTTTTTCAGGACTCTTTGATGAATAGAAAGTTCAAAGGAACAGCAATCATTTAAAATAGATGTTTTCTGTAACAATATTATAAATCTCTTTACTGGTAAACTGAATTTAATGCATCCTTGCTGAATAAAAGTATTAGGATCTTTAAAAAAATAGTACTGAGCTGACCCCAAACATTTGAATAGTAAGGTTAATAAAACCAAAATTAAAAAGAAAAACTAAGATGCACTGAATGACTTTAGCTTGTTACGACCATTTAGGGGAAAAATTCTAAAACTCTATATAAGTTTAAAGCTATAAACAAGTGCGTACCTCTCACTCCAACCAGTCTCAAACGTTCTATCTTCAACTGAGCCATTGAGCAAGTCAAATCCTGAACCTACAGCGAAAGAAGAGCACACGGTCAGCTCCATCAGGCATTACATTTTCAGAATTGCTCGATGGACCCTCTTCTGAGACCAGACTTTTCTACGGACCCTCACAATCATCAACCGCTATTCAATGAGAACCAGAACCTGAAGCCAAAAAAGCTGTCTGTGATTGAAACAATACTGAAAACTGAGACTCAAAATGGTGGGAAACTCGATTGAGAAACTCAACTTGAACTTGAAATGGGAAATCAAGTTGAGGAAGGTAAGGGGGATTGAGAGTCAACCACTAAATCTCCGTGATTACAGAACTATGTAAAGACAATGTGTGTCTGTGTGCATCTCACCCCTCCGTCAGGACAGGAAGCTCTATCTGTGTTCTTCACCGACTTCCTGTTTTTCCAATCTTTGGTCTTCCTCTGTGGCGTCTGCTCCACTTCGGGCTGTGCTGTAGGCACCTCTATCCTAGAGTGGAATTGGTATTTCCCGCTTTCTGGGTCGTAGTAATAGTACATTCCAGTGTTAGCATCATAGTACAGCTGACTGGACTGGTGGAAAAGAGGAAAAAACACATTAACACAGGCGATTAAGATTACACATGTCGATTACACAAATAACAGCAGTCAAACGCCCCCAGAGAAGAACAACTTACAGAGTCGTAGTAAAATCCAGTGCTGTGGTCGTAATACATGCCGGAACTTTCATCAAACACAAAGTTGGTCTGGTTCAACGCTTCCTCTGCTGTTGCTCTCAGCATGTCTGCTATAGAGCCACCTTCACCAGAGGCCTCCTGAGAACAAATACAGGGTTTACACAGCGAAGAAACTGGCTAATAATTATTCACATTACAAGCTGTCAATTGCTTATATTGCTATATATAATATATACATATATAAATAAAAATAGGAATACATATATTTAAAATTGCCATATTTCACACTTTTTGTGATGCTACATTATTTTAGCCATAATATAGATTGTTTCATTTTTACTATATTTCAGATTATATTGGTTATGTTTTAGACATTCTGCATTATGTTGGATTAATTTGGCCTTAAGGCCCGTTCACACCAAGGACGATAACTAAAAAGATAATGATGAAGATATAGTTCTAAAAAATCGTTCTCAATATTAAAGAATAGCAGAGTTCACATCACAGCTATAACGATAACGGCACAGAGAAATGATTTGGTTAGAATCTCTTTCAGAACGATTTTATCCAGCTGATGAACGATAAAACATTGACAGCCAATCAGAATCCATCCTGCTGTAACGAGCTCGAGCATTTAAAGTGGCAGAGAACCGTGCTTAGAATAAACAGAACGATATTGTCCGCTGGTGTGGACGCTAATATAGTTATCGTTCTAGGTGTAAACGGGTTCATTAGAATTACATTTTGCAAAGGGCTGGATTATTTTGGCCATATTTTTGGCTGATTTGGATATATGATGGATTGTTTTGTAAAATTCAATTGTTTTGGCTACATTTTAGCCATGTTTTGATGCTTTGTGAAATGTTATATGATCTTACCAATTATATAAATAGCTTTGCCAATATTTCAGATTATATTGACCATATTTTAGACATTTGTTGATATGTTGGATTAATCTGGCTTTGATTTAGACTGGCAAGTTATATTTTACACACTGCTGGATTATTTTAGGCATACGTTTTGGCTAGAAGTTGGAGTTTGACTGTTGTAATAATCAACATAAGCCACGCGTTCCTTCCAGGAACTTTCCCCCAGGAACTAGGGACATTGGGGTGATACTCTGTGTGTTTCCACTGCAGGAACCAGAGTCTAAATTTACATTTACATTTATTCATTTAGCTGACGCTTTTATCCAAAGCGACTTACAATTGCTATATATGTCAGAGGTCGCACGCCTCTGGAGCAACTAGGGGTTAAGTGTCTTGCTCAGGGACACATTGGTGTCTCACAGTGGATTCGAACCCGGGTCTCTCACACCAAAGGCATGTGTCTTATCCATTGCGCCACCCCCCCCCTTTTAATAGTGTTAAATGAAGTTCCAGGTAAAAATCTCCCCCTCAGAAAGTCACTGCTTGCGAGGTAGTACTTTTTCAAAGTTCAGAACTTGCGGGGGTGGGACTTGGGCCCTGAACATGCTGATTGGTTCATGCCGCATTTTGATTGGTTGATTCCAAGCATTTTATTTCAATCGCCATTTTAAAAAAATCTGTTGCGGTGCGTGCAGTAAGAGTTGTTTGCTATTCAAATCAAAATGAAGTTTAAAAAATGCGACCGATGGACCGACGACAAGGTTCAGGCCTAATTTGCCTAATCTTCACGTTACTTTAGACCGCGATGGAAACACAGACAGCAACAGGACTGGGGGGAAAGTTCCTGTAATTTCGGTGGAAATGCGGCTATAGAGAAGACATCATTCACATTTTATTTTACCACAATATTAACTTAAAACACTCTTTTTAGAAACTTTCTGAATGACGTACAACAGGATTTTGTAGAATTCACCTGAATATGCAACACGCAAACCATGTCAATACCAACATTAATAAATGCCTAGATCTGTTATCAGAATTAAATAACACTTAAATAAGTAGTAGCCTAAATAAGTAACACTTCTCATACCTCTGTTTGTGGAAAGTCACTTGATTCATTTGGTTGCTCAGGATTGGCTGGTGCCATCTCAGCTGTTATGGGATGGTCCTCAGTGTGTTCACAACACTCTTGTGTTTCCATGACAACATTCTCCTGTGTTTCTGCTGTTGTCTCCGTTCCTGACTGGTAGTATCCACCATAGTAATAATTATAATAATCTGTTTCAGGAAGAAAATAACATTTAAAACTCACATATACGGTATAGATGATTTGAATATTCCAGGGATAGTTCACCCAAAAATGATCATCATTTACTCACTCATGTCGTTCCAAATCCATAATACTTTAGTTCATCTTCAGAACACAAAGTTAGAATTTTTTTTATGAAATCTTAGAGATTTCTGTCCCTCTATTGAAAGTCTATTTACCCAAAACCCTGACACTTCAAAACTTTCATAAACAGATGGTAAAATAAATCCTTGTGAACACAGAATGAATTCAGGCTTTTATTCACATATTAACATTGATCAGTGAACAATGTTGACAGCATTCAGGTTTGGTAAACAGAAGTGAAAGCATGCTCGCTTGATGTGAGAGAACCAGCGAAGGTCATTCTCGCGAGTTACGCAGCAAGTTCTGCAAGAACTAATGAGGTTTGTTCTCACGCGTCAAGCAAGTGCAGTTGAGCTCCTGTTAATGTTCACTGATCAATGTTTATATGTGACCCTAGACCACAAAACCAGTCACATGGGTCAATTTTTGGAACTTGAGATTTATACATCACCTGAAAGCTGAATAAATAAGCTTTCCATTTATGTATGGTTTGTTAGGATAGGATATTATTAGGACAATATTTGGCCGATATACAACTATTTGAAGATCTGGAATCTGAGGGTGCAAAAAAAGTCGAAACATTGAGAAAATCGCCTTTAAAGTTGTCCATTTAAGCTGGCATAAAAGAAAAATCGATAATTTTGACCATACAATCTATTGTTGGCTATTGCCAAAAAATACACCCGTGCTACTTGTGACTGGTTTTGTGATCCAGGGTCAACTATGTGAATAAAAGCCTAAATTCAATCTGTTCATCATATAAAATGATCGTGTCTCCTCAGAAGACTTGGATTAAACTGCTTGATTCATAAGAATTTATTTTACGATCAGTTTATGAACGTTTTGAAGTGTCACATCGTGCTTCTACGAGGGGATCATTTTTGTCTTTTAGACTGCAGTGGGATTATATAATAGAAATATGAAACTCACTGACAGAAGGCTATTTTCAATTTCAAATACTCACGCGCACTTTATGAAGAGTGCTCGTGCATGTGGCTGTGTGCAACTCTGTGAAAATGGTTAAATGTATTTGCATCTCATGCTTGTATGATGCTAAATTAATGTAAACAGTCAGTTATGACTTAAGGGATTAGACTAGACAAAAACGTATATTTTATAAGAGATCTGTGCATTAGTGTGAATGCGTCTTATTAGATCTCTTGCTGTCTATGTCGTCATCATTAATAATCAAACAACAGTAAAGCTGAGAAAGAGAAAAATCACTCACAGCTCTTAAATGGAAAATGTTCAGATACTCTTAAATACTGAAAGCATTCTTTGTTTATTGACTGTAACATGTTTCTTTGTTCTTTTTTATTGTTTAGGCTACAACTCGCTTTTATGTTTTGAAGCGATATTAGTTTATATAAAACTCTTAAAGGTTTAGTTCACCCAAAAATGAACATTCTGTCAGTAATTACTCACCCTCATGTTGTTCCAACCCCGTAAGACTTTCGTTCATCTTCGGAACACAAATGAAGATATTTTTGATTAAATCTGAGAGCTGTCTCACTCCTCCACAGGCTTATGGACACTATAACTTGCTGGCCCAGAAAATGTATTAAAGACATCGTTAATATAGTCCAAGTGACTCCAGTGGCTACGTAGTGTTTTAGCGCAGCGCGTCTGTGTTGCACGTCACCACGTAGGCTCACTATTGGGCGATGCTGGTCGTGTGTGTGTGTGTGATACGTGGTGACGTGCAACACAGACGCGCTTGCGCTAAAACACTACGTAAACTAACTCGAGGCACAGAGAGAGAATGAAATGAATAGTGGAATAAAGTCGTTATTTTTGTTTGTTTTTGCGCACAAAAAGTATTCTCGTCGCTTTATAAACTTAAGATTGAGCCACTGGAGTCACTTGGACTATATTAACGATGTCTTTAATACATTTTCTGGGCCAGCAAGTTATAGTGTCCATAAGCCTGTGGAGGAGTGAGACAGCTCTCAGATTTAATCAAAAATATCTTAATTTGTGTTCCGAAGATGAACGAAAGTCTTACGGGGTTGGAACAACTTGAGGGTGAGTAATTACTGACAGAATTTTGACAGAAAAAGTAGATCAAGAAACGTTTTGGAATCGGATCGTGACTACCAGGGTTGGATGGGATCGTGAGGTGCCTAAAGACTCCCATTCCTTGTGTGGACAGGTTCTAGCTGTTGTGGTGCGACGCGGCAACAGTTGCGTCCGGTGTAGACACGCGTGAAGAGACTTTCAGTGGAGGGACAGAAATGTTTAAGATTTCATTAAAAATCTTAATTTGTGCTCTGAAATTTAACTAAAGTCTGGAACGGCATGAGGGTGAGTAAATGATGACAGTTTTCACTTTTGCATAAGCCATCTTTTGTACAATGAAATAAAAGAGACTCACCTGTCTCTGTCCAGGTATACTCCTCTGTCTGAGTCTCAGAATCAACTTTCTCCCTCTCTCTTTTCTTTCGCTCATGGATTTCTTCACTCAGTTTATCAACCTAAATCACATAGATCAAAAGCAACATTATGTTATCAACAATGTTCTTGTGTTGGCATGTTTTTGGGAGTACACTAATCATAAAAATGGCCTATAACTGTAACAGTCTTGTTTCCACAAAAAAACAACTGCCCCTGTTCTCCATGAGCACCTGGCTCACCTGCTGTCTGAGATCTTCATTGTAGCTTTCTGTGGTCTTCTGAAGCCGTTCGCTTTGGCTGAGCTGTTTCTGTAACTTCTGAAGTTCATCCTTACATGCCTTCAGATCCTGTCGCAGCGCCTCCGCTTGTGATCTCAAAGAAACGAGCTCTGCTTGCAAACCCCGATCACTGGGTTCAGGGTCTGGTTTTCCTTCTGCAGCCATTGCTGAGGATGTTCTACCTAAAATGTAGTTTAGAATAAGAAAGCATAGTTGACAAAAATTATTAATCTTTAGATTCAAATCACCATGTAACACATTAAATATAGTCATTATAAAATGATACACTGCAAGTTATTATTAATTTACTTTATGTGTTCTTTTAAAACAAGTCATCTCATTTGAGTGTCAATCTAAGACAAAAATCTATTTACCCTCACATAACAATCAATTCTTAAAAATAGGTCTTTAAAAGTGCAATTATAGAGCTGCATTTATATTTTTTAGTAAGTGAGTTCCTAGCAAACATCATATTTGGGGGTTCCTTGTATCAAAAAGATTGAAAACTACCGTTACTAGATAAGTTAGGATACCGAAAGTATGAATAAACTGAAAACCGAAAATAATCTGAGCACAAATTCACAACAACCCACCAAACGACTCCTCTAATTGTAAATACAGTTTAAAAACATATAATAAGAGTATGTTAATAAATAGAAAAGTTGTGTTATGAATTTGAATTAGGGCACATTTGATTTTTATTGCACATTATCCTCACCGACTTAAACCACCCGGTTTCTCTGCGCGTTCCCAGATTTCCTGCGCGCGCGTCAATCTGCAAATCAAAGATAAACATCATATGACCAGCGTGCATTGGACACATATTCGTGTAGAAGTTTGTGTTATCGTAAAGTGCGTTACAGGGAACAAACGCGATGAACTTTAGTCCCACTTCAACGGACGCTGCCATACTTTTTACTTTGTGATGTCATGGCTTACTTACCCCTGCATCACTTCCGTTTTTTCCATAACGCCACACCGCCCCTAATGTAAAACTCTGCCAACTGCACTGTCACTGACAAGAAAAGATATTTGAAATTTGAAATTTGAAATGACATGACATATAGGACTTTAATTCTTTTTTTTTAAGATATCCTGGGAATTTTCATGTAGCCTATACCAAAATGTTTGGACGTTTGGCTAAGACAACATCTTTCCCTCTTTCAATATGCAAATAAACCAGACTGGGGATACTTACAGTAGCCCATGATTTACAAACAAAATGTATAATAAATCAGAAAGTAGGCCTATGTATAATATAAACAAAACCATCCTGTGATATAACATGGTTGAGAAACGAATGTGCAAAGTTTGGTTCATGTATGCTCAGGAAGTTGCAGGCACTGCTAGTACAAATACAACAGATTCAAATAATTAATAAAGATCTGTTTCAGACTTTTATCAGTTACAAAGGACATCAAATAAGAAAATTAGCCTGAAACCTAAATAACTGCAGAGGCCCAATACGATAAAATATTAGGAAAATATAAATAAATGCACTTTTTTTTCCCCTCATGTGACCCCTATAAATTAGCCCCCTGTGTTGTTTTTAATAAAGTATCTACTTTATACCGAAGAAGCTCATGAGTGACAATTTGATTTTGGGCAGCAGAGGGCAGTACAGGCCCTTAGTTTCAAAGAGATGTTTAAAAATCTTCTGAACAAACTGATTTCTCTGTGTTGAATGTCACCACCACCTTCCTGTCTAAAACGCTCTGAGTTTGGAAGCCAAACTGTCTGTGACGTCCCTCATGAAGCAATTTTATTCAGGATACAAGACTAAATCAAATTAAAACTGTGTTTATTCTAACACCTGTGTCAGGCAGCATGGTAAAGAAGATGAGACCACAGGTGCATTTATTATGAGAGAAGCTTAGAGTGCTGTAATAGACAGGAAATAACAGACTAACAGCCTGAGGAAATCAAGGGCGAGAGATTTGCTTTTCTTTCCCACCGCTTATGTCACCTCGAGCGTTAGCTAATTGACATTTGCATCAAGAGCATAAGAAGGCCCAATGGAAGTACATCCCTTATTAAAAACAAAACGGCAAACAAGATATCTGTGAGGCAGAAACTTAAAAATTTACAAAAGCAGGATGTTCATCACATGAAGGAAGGGTTTATTTAATTAGCCTACTCCACTACAGTCAGAGTTGAAACTTCATTAAACTGACAGGTTGAGAACTTGTCATGAGTGACACACAGATAAGCACATACACACTCATTCAGCGGACACACTAACAGCTAACACTAATGACAGAAAGTGTGAGTGTCATGACCCACAAGTAAACCCTTCCCGTGAACAGTACATTACAGTAAACGTTCCATATCCATTGACTTATGCAATATATGCACATCGTTTTACTTTGTAGCATTAGCTATGAGCATATAAATGTAATTAGTGGTATTCGTTAAGTCAAGCATCACTACTACTTAGGGTTACTGATTTAAAGTCTGATTTAAAGATAGTATTTTCTTCTCTGTTGTGATGTATATCCAAGTAAAATGGCTTCTTGAATGAAAGAAAATGTAGAGCGAGGCTGCATCCGAAATCATTGATTAAATGATTCCTATTAAAATGACCGGATTTTGCCTGCGAAAATTCGCCGAACACTGGTAAATGTTACTCTGTGCGATATAAAATATTATATAGACATGGAGGTGGGATATTTTGACTTAGGTCAGTAAGCAACCAACACCTTAGCAACCAGATAGCAATGCCCTAGCAACCACCTACAACATTTGTGCAGGCAAAAACCACTCAGATACAATGCTTGTTACATCATGTGACGAAACTTTTACCACATGTACGTGATTGCAACCGTGAAACAAGTGGACACAATAGAAAGCTGGTTATGATTGCATAAACTATTTCGATGTCACCAGCCATTTGAAAAGTAGAAAAGAAAGTAAAGATTTTTGTGTCATTGAGGTGCTTGCATTCAGGATTAACCCTGCAGTGTTTGTGTGACCTCACTCAACTATCAATCATCTTAGATAAATCTCAGCAATGGATAACGGATTAATATATAATTTTTTCAAGATTGGGCTATCAAATAAACACTTACAAAAAGGAATAAAATGGATGCCGCAGGGATAAACATAGACACTGAGATTGTTTCTTTTCTTGATCAGATATGATCCGCCTCGTTCTCATATTCCGCGCACCAAGAATTCAATCAGCGTTTGTTTGTGCATGGAATTGCTGCTTGTTATAGTGTCATAAATGACAAAAGATTCCTGTTGTGCGCTTGGATTTTAAAATGCAAATGCCCTTTCTGATGAGCTCAGCGCGTCAGGGCTGTTGCACCGTTTTGCAGAGAAGAGATTAGCCTGTGTGTGTGTTTGTGAGGAAGAGTGTGAATGGGTTTGTCGGTGCAAGGCATGTGTATGTGTTTAGGGAGAGTATGTTTATTCTGCTCTGTCCTGGAGCCAAACATATCATGCCTCTGTGAATGTGTGCGTGTGAGAGAAGTATCATACACACAAGGGAAGGCTCTGCAGGACTTGCATTATGATGACATGGAGTTGTGCGTAACAACAACGTCATCCTGGCGAGGAACAGCTCTCCAAAAAACACAAAGCGCAGAGATAATATCACACCAAACAGCTCATATCCCCCACTATCAGAACTTACATCAGTTTGTCCTCTGTAATATTTGGAAGAGAACTGTAGGGTTATTATAGGTAACTAAAGCTAAAACCATTAAAAAAAAGCATTTTTGTTAATAAAATACATTTTACCTGAGAAGCAATGTGAATGAAGTGATTGAAGTGAATGTATATATAAACTACAATGTCTGAAACACTAGAGGGAGTCGTTTACACAACACCTTTTTCAACTAAAAAGGTAAAACTTTTTATGCGCTTTGGCCGTTCATTTATACGACAACAGCGTTTTGGGGGCCTGAAAATGCAAACTTTTGAAAATGAGTTTCAAGGTTTTGAAAACTATAACGTTATCATCTCCGAGTAAACTACAAAAACGCAAAATTGTGAAAACGGTGATGTCATGCACATGCGTTTTACATGTTCAGTCTATGGGCGCGTAGTGTTTCTTAACAAAGTGGCATCGCCAACTACTGGCCTGGGATGAATAAGACACCATTTTTTAACGTTTTCGCAGGTCCGTGTGAACGAGGATCATTTTGACAACGTTGTTGTCTGTATGCAAAAAATGCAATGGAAAGACTTTTCCGTTTTTATCATTGTCATGTAAACGTACCCTAAAAATGGAAAAAAAATTATGCGTTTTGGCCGTTCACTTACATGAAAAGAACGAGGTTTTAGGAACCTGAAACCAGAACTTTTGAAAACGGGTTTCAAAGTGCACGTTTTTGAAAACGATACTGTTATCGTCTCTGTGTAAACTACAAAAATGCTAATTTGTGAAAACAGTGGCGTCATGGGCATGCGTATTACTTGTTCAGGCTATAGACCTTATATGCACCAGAGAAACAAGGGCACAGCCATCTTTAGAATATTGTCTTTGAACTTCCGTTTTTGCAGTCGCTCTGTAGCCTATATCTCTATGGCATTGCTGTCCAGGAGTAATTAGCTTTTGAAGTGGATTTACTTAATATAAAGTTAACTAAAGTTATCATGAGGATTATAATGTTTAAAGCAGATGTCTTAACAAACGTCAGTAGACCAGGAAGATTTTAAAACGAGCCGTTCATTCATAAATATGCAAGATCACTGTGAAAATACAGACCGGAAGACAAAAGACAACGCGCGCAGAGCGCAGTGATGAAAAAGGGGCGGGGCTACATAAGGTCTAGGCGTGTAGTGTTTCTTCACAAAGTAACATCGCCAACTACTGGCTTGGCATGAATAATACATCATTTTTATTCCTTTTTCGAGGATCCATGTAAACAAGGAATCATTTTGACAACATTGTCATGATCTGTATGCAGAACTTTTCAAAAACGTAAAGGAAAAACTTTTCCGCCTTTGAGTCCATCATTGTCGGGTCAACATACTCTAAGGAGACAAAACCCATGGGACTTTTGCGTGCACACAGGAAATCTTGAACAAGAAATTTTCCCGCGTGCTCACCCGATACCGTTTCCAGTGCACAGTATGTTTTTCCGTGCTCATACAGTTTCTCGAATATATATATATATATATATATATATATATATATATATATATTGTGTGCACGCACAAGTTCTCTTACGAGAGGTTCTCTCGTATTGCGTAAGTTGCTTACGCTACGGGTAAAGTCATCTTTTCTCGAGATATGAAGCCAAAAAATTATCCTTAATTTTGTATTTATTGTCAACGCGTTGCAGCAGCTAGCAGACCTAGAGCGGGCTAACTAGCGCGCTCATTGGCTGCTCTGAGGCAACTGCAGCAGCCTACCACTGAGCCCTGCGTGACGTCACGCCCAATGAAGGCGTTTTGCGCCCTCACATGTCACAGCCCAGAATGGGGGTGGCTTAGCGTATAAAAGGACGGGCTCGGGGGCTGCTTACCTGATTTTCATCTCTTCAGCGAAGCCCTACGCATCGCTGGATCTTTGAGAGAAGCCGCCGCCGTCGAAACAAGCGACTAGCAAGCAGAGGACAGCGTCTGAGGAAGCCGCTCGTTTCTCGCCGCCTTCAGCCATCCGTGCCTGCCGTCGCTATCCGCCGACAATATCCTTTTTTGCTTCTGCTGCGTGTGTCCGCCTCTGCGACACACGCCTTTGATCTAAAAGAGTGTGAGGCGTATGTTGCAAAATGCCTCGCAACTCCTGTGGCTCTAGAAGAGCCCCGCTCAGTGACGGAGACCGCCACGTGATCTGCGCTCTCTGCCTGGGTCGAGAACACGCAGCCCTCGCTCTGTCTTCGGGAGGCTGCATCCATTGCGAAGAACTGACAATGTCGACCCTGCGGGCTCGACTTGACTTGTTCGACGCCGAAGCTGTAACTCCGCCTGTCTCTGCTGGGCCGCGCAAGAAGAAGCGCCGCTCCCAGAGACCATCGGAGCCCGATATGGCCTTGAAGTGCTCGCCGGAACCTTCCCCTCGAGCCTCGCTATCTCCCTCTCCGCTCTCCCTCCCGGACGTGCCACCTGAACGACGGCCCAGACAGACTGTCCAGGGACAACGTTCCCCCGGGAGAATGGTCCCTGCATCCTCAGACAGTCCAGCGGCTGTGGCGCCTTTTCGGCAAAGCGGAAGTCGACCTATTTGCGTCAAAAGAGAATGCTCATTGCCCAAGGTTCTTTTCGAAGAACAAGGACACACTGGCCCAGCCAGCTGTACGCTTTCCCTCCGGTCTCACTGTTACCACAGGTAATCAGGAGAATCAGGGAAGCACGCCACTCGGTGCTCCTCATAGCCCCGCGATGGGAGAACCAGATTTGGTTCCCAGAGCTGATGCGGCTGTCAGACTTAGCCCCATGGCCGATTCCGGTGAGAAGGGATCTCCTCTCTCGGCTCGATTTGGCATCCTCATCCAGAGTGCTGGTCTCTGCATGTATGGATAATCAACGGATACCCATTGCCTTGCCAGAAGGGGTTGTGAACACGATCACGCAGTCTAGAGCTCCCTCTACGAGACGGCTCTACGCGTCTAAATGGTCTGTGTTTGCTAAATGGTGCGCCGACAAAAAACTAGACCCACAAACTTGTGGGGTCTCGTGGGTGCTTTGCTTCCTTCAAGAGCTGCTGGACATGGGCAGGTCCCCCTCCACGCTCAAAGTATATGTTGCGGCTATTGCAGCGTTCGCAGAGTCGACGCGCAGCCAGTCAATAGGAAGGAACGAGCTCATCATCCGCTTCCTTAGAGGAGCCAGGAGGATGAATCCCCCGCGGCCCCCGCCGGTTCCTATTTGGGATCTTTCCTTGGTCCTGGAGGCCCTGAAAGCGCATCCCTTTGAACCCATACAGACTGTGGATCTGAAATACCTTTCGCTCAAAACCTTTTTTCTGATAGCTCTATCATCAGTCAAACGCGTAGGTGACTTACACGCATTATCTGTTAACGTCGCGTGTCTCGAGTTCGGACCTAATGACTCTAAAGTCATTCTCAAACCGAGACATGGTTATGTCCCCAAGGTGATTGGCACTCCCTTCAGAGCGCAGGTCATTTCTTAATCGGCTTTACCGGCATCCGGTAGCGAGGTCGATGGTAATCTCCTCTGCCCTGTCAGGGCATTGAGGGTTTACGTCACGCGCTCCGCCGCCTTCAGGCGCTCGGAGCAGCTCTTTGTTTCGTTTGGCGGGCGCACCAAGGGTCTCGCCGCCTCGAAACACAGTCTGTCCAGATGGATAGTGGACGCTATCGCGGCAGCTTATGCGTCTAAAGACCTGCAGTGCCCCTCTGGGCGTCAGGGCTCATTCCACCAGAGGCATGGCCTCATCGTGGGCTTGGTCCAGCGGGATTTCTATTCACGACATTTGTATGGCGGCAGGTTGGGCCTCCCCCTCTACATTTGTTAGGTTTTTTAACCTGGAAGTTCCCGCCTTGCAGGCTAGACTTTTGTCATTCTAAGTGGTGTGTATGTTCTGCCCAGATTGTTCGTGTGCAGGCTACTCTCACTTGACTTTAGCTCTCCTGGTTGAGCTGCACTATGTGGGTTGATATTCTTCAGTATGGACCGGCTGCGCCGCTCTGTATCCCCTACGGTGTGCTTATGTCAAATGTGCTGGCACACTTTGTTGGCCGCCTGATTCCCACTTATATGTGTCCCCCGGGCGTTCCCCTGGGACTTATGTGGTGGATGCTTGGCGCGCACGGCGTTGACAAGGGGTTCCCGTAGCGTAAGCAACTTACGCAATACGAGAGAACCTCTCGTAAGAGAACGTACTCGGTTTCCTAATGTAACCTCAGTTCTCTCTAAAAGAGGGAATGAGTATTGCGTAACCTGCCGTGCTCGCGCCACGAGCTGATCTCGCTTCAGTCGATGAAAACCAGGTAAGCAGCCCCCGAGCCCGTCCTTTTATACGCTAAGCCACCCCCATTCTGGCGGGCTGTGACGCGTGAGGGCGTGACGTCACGCAGGGCTCAGTTGTAGGCTGCTGCAGTTGCCTCAGAGCAGCCAATGAGCGTGCTAGTTAGCCCGCTCTAGGTCTGCTAGCTGCTGCAACGCATTGACAATAAATACAAAATTAAGGATAAGTTTTTGGCTTCATATCTTGAGAAAAGATGACTTTACCCGTAGTGTAAGCAACTTACGCAATACTCGTTCCCTCTTCTAGAGAGAACCGAGGTTACGTTAGGTAACCGAGTACATTTTAGGGGCTCTGGATTTGGCATGTGACGCGAGTATCATTGGTGGTATTGGTATTTTTCTTATGAGAAACAGCTTAGAAGAAAGCTGAAAGAGAAATAATTGAGATACTAAAATATACCTTTATCTTTGTAAACTGATTTTTATTGATAGTTTATTGATAATAAAAAAAATCCCATCAGCACATTTTCCCTCAGAAAACATGGAAATGAGAAGCTCAGATATAGGACTTCTCATGTGTTTACTGGAGGAAGAATAAAATTATTTCAGCTCCATCCATGCAAAGAGCTTAATGCAGCAAATTTGAATTAAACAAATATAACACGTAACACAAATCTAAATAAAGTGAATACAAAGTTGAATGACGATACTGACTTGAGGAAGAATCCTGGATCTCATTCATCAGACGCTCTGAACGCTCAGGCTGATGGACACAGCAGATGAAGAGCCAGAGGGCAGAGAGGCTACATGCAGCCAGAATCAGACCTGAAAATCATGAAGGATCTATATTTAGAGATCCCATTAGAGCCTTTTTAGACGCACGGAGAAGACATGCACCAAACACACACACATCAAAACTCACCGACGCCTCTGTGAGTGTGTGTTTCTGAAGATACGTTATGCATCACAACAACCTGTCATTGTCCTTTGGCTTATTTCCTGTCTGGCCTCGTTTTTTTCTCTCGTACTTTTTTTTTTTTTTTTTTTTGTGTTTCTTCTTTTTCTCCCTTTGGCTGTTTATGTTGTTGGGTTTTATGTTGGTAAGGTGCCAAACCTGTGTCAGACTGAATGAAGAGTCTCGCTGTAGGGAAGCTCGGGGCTGATCATGATGGCCTGTTTGATGAATGCGCTGTGGTGTTACTATCGCTGATGTTACTAACGCCAGATTCAAGTCAATCACTGAGGTGTTTCTTCTCCTCTTTTCAACCGGGGGTCTGTGAAAGTCCTGCAGGGGGACAGTGAACAGATACACCTCTCAAAATATTGTGTGTTTGGAAAGAAGTCTCTTAAGCTCACCAAGGCTGCATTTATTTGATCAAAAACAGCTATATTGTGAACTTTTACAATTTAAAATAACTGTTTTCTATTTTAATATTTGTTGAAATGTAATTAATTCTTGTGACGCAAAGCTGAATTTTTAGCATCATTACAGTCTTTAGTGTCAATGATCACAGAAATCATTATGCTGATTTGCTGCTCAAGAAATTATCAATGTTGAAAACACTTATGCTGCTTAATATTTTTATGGAAATTGTGATGCAGTTTTTTCAGGACTCTTTGATGAATAAAAAGTCAAAAAAGTACAACATTTATTTGAAATAGACATCTTTTATAAGAGTATTACTGTCACTTTTGATCAATTTAATGCATCCTTGCTGAATAAAAGTGTTAATTTCTTAAAAATGAAATTTTACTTTTTACACATTTTACTTTTAACATTTTACCCCAGACTTTTGAACAGTGGTTTATATAAAACATATCATTTCTTTGAAATTCTATTTAAAAATTCTACATACATTTATATACATTTGTTTCTTTTTGTAACATTATAGGGGTTCCCCAGTATAAAAAAAAAAAAATCTATAAATAGTCTAGGGTTACTCTGTGCATTTATTATTATTATTTCTCATGTTATTGCTCTTTTATTGCTCAGAAACTTTCTGATTCATTTGAGTCCTTTTGTAAATCTCAATCCTCAATCTCAAAGAATACAAAAATCCTCATTGTATATGTATTCTTTTTGTAGAAAAATGTTTAGTTAAATTCTACTATTCTTCACTGTTTTCAAAATAGGGTGCTTAATATTTATATTTATTGTAAATCCATCCCAAGTTCGATTCTGGCAAAAATAAAATAAATTAATTTAATAGTTGAATATTTAAAAAGATAATGCCACTTTTTTTTTTTTTTTTTGTATCTCCAAACTGTTTTAGGGTGGCTTGACAATATTTAGAGTCGACATGAAACGGAAGTTGTGATAGTTTTTTCTTCTCTATTGTGACGTGAATCTTCTTTTTACATAAGAAAAAAAATGTAGGGCGGGACTTGATTTTGTCCATTGGGAATTGATTGGATGGTTGTGGTTTGCTATTGGTGGATTTCATGTGAGTGACAGGTTGCCCCTCCCTCCCAAGTAAACACGTCATCAAAAAAGAGAAGAAATGCTGCAAGAGGGAGGGGAAGTTATTTTGATATACTGTAGCTAGCCAGATTGATTGAAGAACTTGGTGACAAATGGTACTTCATTCATGAACAGCAGGTTTAAGTCAGTAATTCTATCTCAGAACCACCTAAAGAGAAAGAACTGAAACTGTAAGACACCACATGCCATGCAGAAAAACAATGAACTAAGTCTGTTTGCAGAATCTCTACAATACCCGCCTCAGGTGAAGCATATGAAGTCTTCATTTGTTCTGAATGACTCTCAGATGAGCATCCGCTTTGGGCCATGTCGATGTTTCACGCAAGCTCTGATTGGTGAATACACGTGTTTGACATGCTCACAGATTCAGAGCATTGATCAAATCTCCTCCAAGATGAGATGGACACCAACAGACAGAAAAGCGGGTAAACTGCAGTGATTTGTTCACGATTGCATTGATTTCTCATCAATCGATCTTGACAGCATGGTGCATGTTTGCGACTCGCTGGGCGCTACTATGGAGTGATCACTGAAGAGTGTCAGTGAATCTGTTCTTTGCATGAACAGCAGCACAGAAGAGCTCAACAGATGAACGGTTTGATGTGTGTTTTATTGACGGTTGTGTGATTCAGTATGGCTCCAAATATGCTTGACATCTGAGACCAGAAAACTTCTCCTTTGAGCACTGCCATATCGACGAAATCAATAATTAGGACGTTGCATAAGCATGAGCGGTTTATCTGGGTGGTTTTCAGACAAATATAAGAGTGCATGCACTGTTGACTCCTCACGTTCCTAAATATCTGAAATCTCTGAGGGCCGTGTGGATCACTTCCTCATGAGACGCTCCATTAAACACATTACAGCTACGTGCAGCGCTCAGCATTATTTATGCATCTCTTCTTTTATAGGAGTACAGAGCTTCAAGAAAGACAACATTTTGTCTGATGAATTATGTGGGTATATGGCAAAGTTGGCAATTTGGAAAACTAGGGAAAACAAGGATGGATGCTGTGAGATTTGATAGCTTTGTGAGAAAAACTTTTGTTTTTTGTAAAAAAAATAAAAATTTATACAAATATTTGGGTGAGTACAATTTCTGTTTGAAAGAAATCAATACTTTTATTGAATTAGGATGCATTCAATTGTTCAAATGTGACAGTAAAGGCATTTATAAAGTTACAAAAAATTCCTATTTCAAATAAATGGTGTTCTGTGAACTTTCTATTCATCAAAGAGTCCATGAAATGGAGAAATATTAAGCAGAAAAGCTGTTTTCAACATTAATAATATCAGCTTATTAGTATGTTTTCTGAAGGATCATGTGACACTAACGACTGGAGAAATGATGCTGAAATTTCAGCATTGGTGAGCATAAGAAACAAAAACTTTTTTTAAAAATATTACTGACCAAAAAAAACTTTTGAACGGTGGTGTGTATAAGAAAATAAAAATAAATAAAACAAAATAAAACTTTATTATAAATAAGAGCCTAACTGTGTGAAAGAGACTGATGTAGGATACAGCTGTTTAAATGAAGATGATTAAACATCTCTTCTCTGCTGTGTGTGTGTGTGTGTGTGTGTGTGTGTGTGTGTGTGTGTGTGTGTGTGTGTGTGTGTGTGTGTGTGTGTGTACCTCAGGCACTTTGACTACACACACAAACACGATTACGCAGGGAGATGTAGATCTGATTTAGTTGCATCTGTTATGAGAACAGAAGCTTCAGCGTCACATTACGTTATTATTAAGCTAATATTATATTAGCATTACATCAGTATTTCTAGAGTAATTTAGTGCTGGAGGCTTTCAGAACACTGAATACATGTTTATAATACATAACATCTCAACCGACAGCCTCTTTATAAAGGCGAATGGGTCTCTGTGTCCCATTATTGACCCTGAAACACTGAACCATTAAAATGTGTAATTCCACGTCTGTCGGTTATGAAAAGCCATCTACCCCTCATTTACCAAAGGGCACTGCTTTATTTACTTCTGCATGCAGATACTGGCCTCTATTTACACAACTTTTCCCCCTCTCTTTCAGTCACCTCTCTCTGGCTGAAGTGTTCAAAAGAGCCTCTTTTACAAATCCTCTCTTTCCGTTGTCACAGATGTACACGCACATCATTCTGAGTGTGTGTAGGCCTCCAAAAGAGAAATCACTCATGGTCGTCATTACATGAAGAGTCAGTGTGTGTGACCTCGTCCAGCAGGCCCTCATCAAACGCTCCACTTTATGTGTCAGGATGAGCGTTTTAAAGAGAGCTGAGCACAAACCCCGTCACATGGAGCATCTGAGCCTTTTTACGGTTCCCGGACATATTGTGATGAAATGCTTTATGGAATCAATGACATTTTACAATTATAGAAATCATTTGCCCTTTTTTTTGTGAGAAAAAGACTGACATTTAAGTCATTGCTTGCTGAAAATAACATTGAAAATTTACATTTGGTCACTTTTGTTTAATTTTAAAGTATGGTTAGTATTTTCTTTTTTTAAATGTAATAATTTTTAATAAGGTAGGATGCATTCAATTGTTCACAAGTGATAGTAAAGACATTAAAGGGGTGATGAACTGAGAAATCAAAGTTTCCTTGAGCTTTTGACATATAAGAGATCATCATACTATAATAATATCCTGTAAGTTTCAGAACTGAAAACTACCTTGTTAGTCCAATAAAAGCTTTTATAGACATCAGGCTCAGCAAACGACTCGTTTTTCAAAGTGGGGAACTATGACGTCAAAGAGGATAAAACACCGCCTCCTCAAAAGAAGATCAACGCCTACTTCAACACGGCCTCTTTAGCCCCGCCCACCGATTCGCCCAAACATGCTAAATAACATAGGACGACATGATAATTGCTACCGGATCGAGCTACTTACAAGCAATAAACATGCTGTTTACTAAATATTGTGCGTGCCTGTTTGTGGAAGAAGACAGTCATAAGCTTCCTTCGGATTCCAGCATGGTTAAACTTTATTAAATCAGTCAATCACAATTTCCCGACACGGATCTGCCAACAACATGTAAGTAGCCATGTGTATTCTAATGCCTGATCTGCGATCAGTGATTTCGGTGTAATTATTTAAGTTCAGATATTTCTCTTAAAATCGTTCAATACTGTTTATGCATCAGTGACTAAACGATCAACTTCACATAATTTCTCGTAGTATTATGAAAATAATCTTTTTTTAAACTGTTATTAAATTATATAGCCTACAGAAAGCGATCAAAGAACGATCCCTTTCGCCCAAGCTGTCAATCAAACAGCACAGCGCGAGCCGCGAGATCTTATCTGGACACTTACCAAACTCGTGATGACATAATGACACTGTTACACTACACAACGAGGCTCTTACTGTGTACTCACATCGTGTTTGCATTGTGATTTGGTGTAAGCATTTGTGAGAGTGCAAAAATTGCGTTGCAATGATAAGATCTTTATTCACGCGATCAACAGACTGTCTGTCATCTGCTCAGTCAGTGCTCATCATGCTGCAACCTTTCATGTGATGGAATAGATTTAAATATAATGCTTTAAACGATACTTTTCACGATTTGTTAATCTCGATAGCTGTAATAGTAAAAACGTAGTAAAAGTTTTCGAGAGAGTTCATGTAATACTAGCTATTTCATTGCAAGCATGTCAGCCAATCACAGCAGTGGGCGTTTACACTGCAGTCTCACAGCAGACACGCCCCTTAAAACGGAGCGTTCAAATCTGAGGCAGAAATCAGGCTTGGAAAAATGGCTTTTATTTATAAATTATGACAATTTTTTATGTAAAAATCATACTAACATTATAAGGGCACCCCAGGGAACATTATAAAATAATAAAACAATCCAGTTCATGACCCCTTTAATAATTACAAATGGATCACAATTGCAACTGTTTTCAACATTGATAATACTAAGAAATATTTCTTGAGCAGCAAATCAGCATATTAGAATGATTTCTGAAGGATCATGTGACTGAAGACTGGAGTAATGATGCTGAAAATTCAGCTTTGCATCACAGGAATAAATTAAAATTTAAAATGTATGACAACAAAATTCTGTAACGCTACGGTGGTTCACAGAAATTGCACGACAAAGGAGTTCCACAATTAAAGCCTTTAATTAGAATATAATAGCTAAAGGGGAGAAAACGTAAACCACGTTATCTGAAGAGAGAGCTGACAAAGCAATGGACAAACAAGGAACATGGCTTAACAAGGAAACATGTGAACGAAATCAGTAATCAAGGCTACAAACAAGGCGAACTTGTTAACTAAACTAAAACTGCACAGGAACATGAACAAAATCATAATTAAACAACACAACTCTGACAAGTATAGTTATTTAAAATTATAATAACTGGTTTTACTGCATTTTTTATCAAATGCACACAGCCTTTGTGAGCTTAAAGGGATATTCCACTTTTTTTGGAAATAGGCTCATTTTACAACTCCCCCAGAGTTAAACAGTTGAGTCTTACCGTTTTCAAATCCATTCAGCCGATCTCCGGGTCTGGGGGTCCCACTTTTAGCATAGCTTAGCATAGATCATTGAATCGGACAGGACCATTAGCATCTCTCTCAAAAAAATGACCAAAGAGTTTTGATATTTTTCCTATTTAAAACTTGACTCTTCTGTAGTTACATCGTGTACTAAGACCGACGGAAAATGTAAAGTTGCGATTTTCTAGGCTGATATGGCTAGGAACTATACTCTCATTCTTGCGTAATAATCAAGAAACTTTGCTGCCGTACCATGAGTCCAGCAGGTGTAATGATATGACGCAGCGCCTGAAAATAGTCCCCAGCTCGCTAACTTCCAACGTGACTGGGACTAAGTTTGTCTAACATATTAGACCTATTTTCAGGCGCTGCGTCATATCATTACGCCTGCTGCACTCATGGTACGGCAGCAAAGTTTCTTGATTATTACGCAAGAATGAGAGTATAGTTCCTAGCCATACCAGCCTAGAAAATCGCAACTTTACATTTTCTGTCGGTCTTAGTACACGATGTAACTACAGAAGAGTCAAGTTTTAAATAGGAAAAATATCAAAACTCTTTGGTCATTTTTTGGAGAGAGATGCTAATGGTCTTGTCCGATTCAATGATCTATGCTAAGCTATGCTAAAAGTGGGACCCCCAGACCCGGAGATCGGCTGAATGGATTCGAAAACGGTAAAACTCAACTGTTTAACTCTGGGGGAGTTGTAAAATGAGCCTATTTCCCAAAAAAGTGGAGTATCCCTTTAAGACTACTTTCAAAACATTAAAAATGTTACCGACAAACCGTTGACCAGTTGTTTATTTTAGAGTAAATACAATAAATGTCTTTGAGTTGTAGCATATCTCTCCAAACTGTCATAAGTTCTCATAATGAACACATGGTTATATTTTTCTGCCATCATAAAACCGTTCAAGAACATCTCATAAACACATCCATCATATTTATCCTAACAAAGAGGATGCTGGAGCCAAATGCTCCATGTGTTGTACACACGTTCGCCTCCCTCACAGCTGAATGATAGCCTGATCTGATGATCCTTTTCTCCTTCTTTCTGTTTGTCTATACGGATGCTGTGTATTCCAGTGTGTGTGTATATATATATATACACATACACACATGTTGAGTCTGTCGACAACAGGACAAATGGAAGAGTAAATGGTGGAAGTGAGAGGCTGTACTTTTTGAACACTGATATTTGATAAATGTGAATTTTGTCATTGTTTTGTTGCAAACTAGCAAACATAAGGCTAACATTTTCACACTTACAGCCAAAAAACTTCAATTTTGATTTCATGGGGACTTTAAGTGCTTGAGCTCTGTAAAGTCTGGTGGATTCTGATTGGCTATCAATGTTTTTATTGTTCACCAGCTGGAAAAAAAATAAGTTCTGAAAGTGATTCCAACAATATAGTTTTAGTGGAGGAATTAATCACCCTCTTTCGAATAAAAAAATAAATAAAAGCTGCACATTTCTGCCTTTAAACTGTCGTTCCCCATGCAGACTTTCATTGGGCGTGCTTTGCTATATACACAATTTTTGTTTTTGCAAACCAAGAAACAAGTCAAAATTATTTTCTGTGGTCAGCGACAGCATGTCACAGATGCTGTCGATAGAGCTTAACTCGTATTGAACCTGAAAAATTCCTTTAATCCCTATAAAATCTCAAGAAGTCATTCTTGAAACACAAAGAGGCCACAGAAACACACACACAAGAGATCTCCAGTCGCTTATACCGTGGCGATTTCAACATCTCGATCTGTGCACACTGGTTAGAGGGCCAACGGAAATACATTCCTGTTCAGACAAGTCAATACGTCTGTGTGCGAATGATATCCTCGGAGAAATGGAAGATTAATGCTACAACAGTGGCCTCCTATCTGCCAAAGTGCGTCATTCTTTCTTCTCTCCCGCTGTACTCTCCACTGCATGGATGCAGGAATGAAATAAACGAAGCAGGGGGGACGCCACACAGTTAGCTGGGATCAGTCAGAAATTTGGGTCGGATTCCAATAAATACACATCACACAGCTTATAGTAGGTTGTAAAATAACGAGCAAACACATGGCACATATTAGGTTTCATAGACCTCTACAGGTTGAGTTCAAGTGAACAAACATTCAAACACACAGGTGCATATATTATATATATAATTAAATATTACACCACAATTGGTAACAGGTAAATCGTTTTCCCCAGACATAATATTTTTGGTGGGATCTTACATTAGTGTTTTGTACTTTGCACACTGTCTAAACCAGCCTGACACAGCCACACTGGCTCAACCAATGGCACGAGTTGGGGGGCGGGGCTTGACCAATGGAGTGCAACAGTCGGGTTCTGGAAGTAAAAACTCTGTTCATTTTCTCCATAGGAAAATAGATTTTTAACCATAACTAGTAAACCTTAAAAGGTTTAATTCACTCTTCCTCTTTTTCTGAATCAGTTTCTGGTTCAAACATATATGGCTGAATTAAACCAATATTTCCACTAGCTATTGTGTAGCATTTACTACAGTAAAGTTGACAGAGTGGGTGGAGGCGGGGCTAATTTGCATATTCACTGTTCCATGTATATTAAATGAAGCAAGGGTGTACAGTTACATTCAAGCTATTTTAAGGCATGAATAAAAAAAAATTCACAGGAAAAGACATTTAAAGGGATACTCCACTTTTTTCGGAAATATGCTCATTTTACAACTCCCCCAGAGTTAAACAGTTGAGTTTTACCGTTTTAGAATCCATTCAGCCGAACTCCGGGTCTGACGGTACCACTTTTAGCATAGCTTAGCATATCGTAGATTCAGGCGAGTCCAGTAGCATTTCTTTCAAAATGACCAAAGAGTTTCAATATTTTTCCTATTTAAAACTTGACTCTTCTGTAGTTAAACCGTGTACTAAGATCGACGGAAAATGAAAAGTTGCGATTTTCTAAGCCTATATGGCTAGGAACTACTCTCATTCCGGCGTAATAATCAAGGAACTGTGCGGCCGTACCATGGGTGCAGCAGGCGTAGTGATATGACGCACCGCCTGAAAATAGGTCTAATAGGTTAGACAAACTTAGTCCCGGTCACTTTGGAAGAAGTTACCGAGCTGGGGACTATTTTTAGGAGCTGCGTCATATCACTACGCCTGCTGCACCCATGGTACGGCCGCACAGTTCCTTGATTATTACGCAGGAATGAGAGTATAGTTCCTAGCCATATAGGCTTAGAAAATCGCAACTTTTCATTTTCCGTCGATCTTAGTACACGGTTTAACTACAGAAGAGTCAAGTTTTAAATAGGAAAAATATTGAAACTCTTTGGTCATTTTGAAAGAAATGCTACTGGACTCGTCTGAATCAATGATCTATGCTAAGCTATGCTAAAAGTGGTACCGTCAGACCCGGAGTTCGGCTGAATGGATTCTAAAACGGTAAAACTCATCTGTTTAACTCTGGGGGAGTTGTAAAATGAGCATATTTCTGAAAAAAGTGGAGTATCTCTTTAAATATGTCATTTTGGTTATCAAAGATGAGTTTTAAGTTAAGATAAAATGATTGACTACAGGGGGACTTTAAAGACAGCCCTTCTGTGAGCCAGAAGGTTAATCGATAGTTATGTAACCCCCAAGTCCTGGCCACGGTGAGCGCTGTTGCACTCTATAAAGTGTTCAAGAAACCTGTTTGGTGTCCACCAGAAGTAAATGTCAAATAAATAATTTTCTGTAAATGTCCTTAATTTGTGGCAGTCTGATGAGTCAAGACAGGGATATTACTTCACAAAACACACAAAAAATGGAATGTCAAGTGCATACAGATTTAAATGCAACATGCTCAGGTTGTATACTGAACATTGTGAAAATATTTAGGTCATTCAACACACACAAACAACATCTCATACTGCGCACATACATATGCATACTGCACAAAAACCATTGCCATTCTGAATATACCCATTCACAATCTGCCAGAAGTCAGAAAGGTGTACCGGTCCTTATAGTTCACAAGAGGCAAATGTCCCCTGATTCCAGAGAAGGAGTGTGAGAAAGACAGCTGACCTTTCAGTTCACCCGGGGCAGGTAAGACTCTGATAGAAGCGGACACCCGAGCAAGAGCCGGCTTTCAAATATCAGAACAGGGTGTTTGATGGGTAGGAACGTCTGCAGCTCCCTGAAGATGGTAGTACACACTGGGTGAGGACAAACACAAACAGCTAGAGGTTGGTTTCACTGCAGTATATTAGAAAGCCCTTCAAAAACCTCAGTACACATTCAAGGCACGTTTTACATTATGCAACAACAACAAAAAGTCAAGTGAAAAATATTACTAAAAAGAACTGAATGAACATCATTTTTAAGGGTCAGATCATGAGATAATAGAGCTAAATTTACTATAAAAGCACACTGCAACTCTTCCTCTTAATCTTAAATCTTCCTCCTTTGTCCAACAAGAGCATTTACTGAACTACAGCAAAAATGACTCATTTATACTTTTCCACAATTATCTGATGTCACACAGATAAATGCATGGTGCTGTATGAGAACCAAACTCAAGCACAGCGATCAGTGCTATTACTCATTTTTATACACAAAGGGGGCGTTTCTTAAACAGAGCGCTTAGAGAGAGGGTGAAAAATGGTCACGACACTAAACAGCTAAATGCATGATATGAATGCATTAAATCTTTATATTGTGGTTGGAACCTTCAGCTGACTTCTGTTGTCCTTAAATTGAGCTAACAGCCCTTTACAGATATCTTCTGAGACATTATTTAGTTTTTTTTATGAAGCTGTGTTCAAGGAACCCTCATACACACACACACATTCTGATTGGGTTTTCACCCGAGGTGACTTTTAGTGACTAATTCTCAAAGACCTTTAAGCTGAGAGCAATTAGGTTTAAGAGCAGTAAACATCTGATTTACTGCGGTGAAACACTGTTATTCAGCTCACCTGACACTGTTGTTTCACTGTAGGTGTGAGAAAATAACACCAGTCTGAGACAATTAGTGGGTCGTAGTATTAATTTGCTAGTGAAAAGTTCACCTGCCTCATTATATTATAATGAATAAATGTTAAAAGGTTAGTTTACCCAAAAGTAAAAAAAAAAAAAAAAAAATCTGTTATTATTTACTCACATTCATGTTGTTCATGTTGCGACTGTATAACACGAAAAGAAACATGTTAAAACCCCTTCACATTGCGTTTCTTTTGCACAGAGGATGGCAAATCATACAAGTATGAAACGACATGATGGTGAGTGACAGAATTTTCTTTTTTAGATGAACAATTCTTTTAAAGCACCCAATCATACCTCACTGACTCACTGTTTGTGACATTCATTACTTCAATCAGTCCACCTTTACCATCCTCCCACTAGGCTTCTAGATTTTTTCAATTTTTCACTATAGATGAAGATAAGAAGTAATTCTCAAAGAAAAAACACACACATGGGTTTGTTTAGGTGCAGATGTGCACAGGAGTCTTTTATGGTGTTTTAAGCTGCAAGGATATTTTAACGTGAATGTATATTTAAATATATTATATAATGTAGCCTATATGTTTAAAATAATAATAAAAAAAACGTAGATGTTTTGTTAATAGTACTTATTTTTAAATATTATTCATATATATATATATATATATACACACACACACACACACACACACACACACACACACGTATAATTCTTCCACAAAAATGGTAAAACACCTCTATTTTTATGTCTCTCTTTTTAATTGTTATTCACTAGATATCCTACTAGTATGTATTCTAATAGTGACTAGAAAACAGTTAATAATCACAGCATATTCTATATATTCTTAGGCTACTTATTAGAGGAAATTGTAAAAATCACAATTTTTACATTTCTTAGCTACAGTTTTTTTTTATATATATATATATATATATTTTTTGCCTACAATTAAAAAAATATATAGTTTCTTAAGTCTTTGTACTAGTCCATTCAATTAGTACAGGGGAAACTAGAATAAACACTAGGCGTCTGTCATGCTCTCTCTCCCTCACTCACTCACTCACTCACACACACACTCACTCGAGCTCGCGGACTCACATCAATTGATCCATACAGGCAGCCCCCCCTCTTCTATTTGTGTGAGGGGGTATAAAAGGAACAGTCTGCTCGGGAGCTCTCGGAATTGTTCTCTTTTTGCTCGAATCCACGCGGACAGACGGCACGGAGATGTCGGGCACTTCGCGCGCACAGCTGTGTTTCCTCCTGTTGAGCGTCACGGCTCTCCGGGGACACGCGCGCTTTCTGGACATACAGGTGAGATATTGACACCTGCTCACTTCTCTCTCTCTCTCTCTCACACACACACACACACACATACACACACAGACACAATCATTAGAGTAGGTTTCTACAACTTTTCATGTGTATGTCCTGTACTTTGTCCTCAGTATGTGTGTTTATTATTAATACTTTGGCCTTCAACAATCATTATAACGTGTCTATATTATAATAATAGTCTAGGCTAAGATATGTAAATAAAGATGTGTATGTGCAACTTTTATTATACCATTCATTGTGAGTAGCCTATATGCACTGTAAAATATTTTTGTCAGGTAACAAAACATTTCTTTAATGTGGTAACATCTAAATTGAGAGGTTTGATTCAATGCAAAAATATTGTTTAAAGTGACTAACACAAGCTGATTACATTGGGTGACACCAGTGAAAGTAATTTTAAGGGTCGGATCAAGCAGAAATAGATCCTCAGTGTCCTTTTCTACTGTACACATATGTTTTGGCATTAAATATTTATGTATATTATTATATTTTCATAATGTGCAGAGCCTTTTATGAAACTTCCGAACTCTTTCCAACCCTTTTGGTAAAATCCTCAAATTGTTATTGCCTTGAGCACATCTGATTGAAATGCAATCCTAATGTATTAATATTGCTTATTTTTTACCTTGTCCTGTTTCTTGTTGTTTTATCAGGATAATGAGATCAGCCCAGAAGGATTATTATCTTTGCTGAGCTCTGAACTAAAGCGAGAGTTACCAGAGGAGTTTGTGTACCGTAGAGCGCTGAGTGAGTGACAAAAAAACACGTCTCATGATCTTGACTTCATATTTGTTTTAATAAATACATTTTTAACTGCTGAATTGATGTGGTATAGCACATTATGGCATTCCTCAATATTTAAAGAGTGGTTATTCATCACAAATACTAAGTATATATTTTCATATGGTTCAGCCCTTTCACCTTTTCTTGTCTTTATCTTCCTCCGTGTCTCTCAGGATGTCTGGATATGGTGGCCATAGAGGGCCAGTTTACATTTACAGCAGAACGTCCACAGTTAAACTGCGCTGTGTTTTTCATCGGCGAGCCTAGTGACATCATTAGCATTGAGTATGATTCGGTCAACATCGACTGCAGAGGAGGAGATTTCATAAAGGTGAAATGTTCACACATGCACATACACAATTCATCACCCATACACCTTACATCCATGTTGTTTTGTAGTCTTGAGCACAAAAAGGAATGTAATAGTAGTGCAGACACTTGCTTTATTATACAGAACAGCAGGTGTGTTTATGTGGATATCTGTACCGTGTTTAAGCTGTGAATCGTACACTATAAGCCAGGTTAAGTCAGGGCGCCAAAAGATCACGTGATGTCATTTTAAGCCAAACCGTACACCAACAACCTTGATTACATTCTACTCTAAAAAAAAAAATATCATTAAAAATCCAATTGAGCAAAACTGCATAAGTAATTCCAAACTAATTGCATCATAGATTCTGAGTACAGCTGAACAAGTTCAGCTTTCATAGACTGAGCAAGGTTTATGCCAATTAAATGCAGTTTAATAGGACTGAAAAACGCAAATGGGATATTGTTAAAGATAATGTACTGAATTAATTACTGTTCAATGAAATGGAGTGGAAATGTATTATAATTTATTAGCACTCAACTGACCTGAAGCAAATGCAGTCGGGTTGAACTTAAGAGAATTATGTAAACTTCCCCTGACCTAAACTAAAATGATTTCAACACAGTTAACTTGAACGGAAAAAAGGTGTAGGATTTACTTTGAAACGATTTTCACTCACTTTAAATGTAACAAATTATTACTAAGAAATGGTAATTATTTTGAAGTAGAAAGACTAAAATTTTATTTTCTGTGTTTTTATTTTTGCAATATTTTTTACAGTGCACTGAATGCAGTAGATGAGATGAACAGAATCCTGTTAAATACAAACTTTTTTTTTTTTATCTTGAAGGTATTTGATGGCTGGGTTATGAAGGGCGAGAAGTTTCCCAGCTCACAGGACCATCCTCTCCCTCTGTACGAGCGTTATTCTGATTACTGCGAAACCGGAGTGTCTCGACCAATCACACGGTCGTCTCAGAATGTCGCCATGCTGTTCTTCAGACTCCACCAATCAGGAAGCAGCTTCACAGTAACATTCCGCAAGCTCATCAACCCGTTCCGTAAGTGCACATGCACAGAAATACACACACGTGTGCCATTTTGCAGTAATAATGTACTTGAAAAACGTGAGTTTTGGTTTTATCTCAAAGATGCAGAAACCCTGCTCAAAGCTTAACATGTAAGATATTGATGGTTAACCATCTGTCTCTCTCTCTCTTTTTGTAGCTTGTAATGTTGTTTCTCAGACCCCAGAGGGCAGTTTCACCATGATCATTCCACAGCAGCACAGGAACTGCAGTTTCTCCATTATCTATCCAGTGGAGATCCAGATTGGAGAGCTCAATCTCGGCCAACACAATGATCTCAAGGTGAGCAAACATCTGATTTCTGGTCAAGAAACACAGCATTTACACAAACCAGTGTCTTCATATCAACTATTAGAAAAAAAAAAAAAGAGTTTGAGACTTCTGGTTTATCTATGTAGCGGTCCATTCTCGGCTGCGCTGGCTCTGGAGACTTTGTCGAGCTTCTGGGTGGAAACGGCATGGACACTTCCAAGATGTTCCCTATGGCAGATCTCTGCTACTCCTTTAATGGACCAGGTGAGAATTCTCTCTTTATCTCGTGTGCACCATCATTCATTCGTGCTGTGCAATTTAGAGTGCAAAGAATCTTATAACCCTCTCCTTATCTCTCTTCAGCTCAAATGAAGGTCGGCTGCGATAACACTGTGGTCAGAATGGTGTCGAGCGGGAAGTTTGTAAATCGAGTTAGTTTCCAATATCGGCTACTGGGCCACCACGAGCTTCAGCAGATGAAGGGCAACAGCGTTGAAGATGTGTGTTTAAGAGCATAAGACTCTCTCTCTGTTCCCTGCTCTTGCCAAACTAACTTCAGTTTGAGCCTTTGGGCCCTTATTGTATATTTTCCTTATTAAAAAATTATTTATTTTTTGCCTCATCTTTTCATTCGACTCTTCTGTTCTTTTTAATATAATGAACTTGTAAGATCTGTGGCTGATGTTAAATAAAAGATGTACTTGTGTTGGTGCACATCACTGTTTTGTTCAGCATGTTTCATTTTGAAGTGCCCAAATAAACACTGGAATCTAGCGAGCAGTACTGCGCAAGTATTAAAATACAGTATGTACGAAAAATGTAATTGTCTTTATTTATTTATCTGTATTAAAAAACTTTTGTAATAAAATCAGTCGACATGAGCAAAGCAAACTCTGGTTACAGTAATTTCTAATTTTACACCAGAAAACACTCACATTTACTCATTTTGTAAGGTGAAGCAAATTATCTGAACTAGTTATGTCACAAATTACTTAGTGACCTGCCATTAAGACAGAACGTACTCTGCACAAAGTGAATGTAAACACATTGCTTTTGCTTTATATTTAATGGAATTGCAATGCTAAGTGTTTTTTTGAAGTGCCATTAAAACAGTGAAATCGTTACCCAATGTCAGCGGTCATCATGTGCTAAAAGCAATGATTGCTTGAGAATATCAATGCTGATTTATGAACGCAAAGGACTCTAGGATACATCATGTGAATTACGAGCCGTTTTATCAAATTTAATCACACCTAAAACTCATCTAAACTGTACATGCCAAGACAAGATACACGATACACCTTTTAATGAGCTCAAGTCAGTCGGGTCTCTTCATGAAAATTGCTGCCCTGAATTCAATGGACTGCAATTAATCACTACTGTTAAATCAACAGATCGTTTCAAGTTTTACCAATACACTCTTGTACTGCGGATGCTCGTCATTATCGCTGACAAACTGCTCACATCACGACTGCAGAGGAGTTCAGCTTTGCCTTATCCTGTCAAATCTGTCCTATGATGGAGGACACGTCTTTCTTGTATATGCGCCAGGCGTCTTCAAGGTCTCCTCAACGTCTTTACTGTCCCCCAACATGACGCAGACACTAAAAGAAGTGGTGGTACTTAAAGGAATAGCTCACCCAAAGTTATAATTAAATACTCATGCTATTTAAAAATAGGTTTTAGGTGCAGTTATATAAACTATCCCTGCTAAAAAATTTTTTTTTTTTTTAATGGTTGGCTGGTCCTAGCTGGTCTAAGCTGGTTTCCCAGCCTGGCCAAGCTGGTGTTTAGCTGGTTTTAGCTGGTTGGTCAGCTGTTTTCTCAACCTGACCAGCTAAGACCAGTCTGAACATCTAAAGAAGTGGCCAAAAACCCTCTAAAACCAGCCTGTTAGGCCCTGTTTTCACCTAGTATGAAGATACGTTTTGGTTGGACGATGCTTCTACTTCAAGAGTCGAAAACGCATTTGACCGGATTGCTTTCATAGTGTAAACGCTCATGTGGTTTGAAAGCCACAAAAGACCACTTACTCTCCACCTACTGAGCTAATGCGTAAACATTATGGGAAGCCAGAAGAGATTTAAACTTTGTCGGCTGAAGACCCAAGTTTGTTTTGAAGATGAAAAACGTACCAAGCACAATTTTCTCTTACCATTCCTGATGTCTAACACTGGTTGTGGCTTTCAGAGCAGAAACTAAAGCTGATGCTCTCCTTATGTTTTTCCGTATGTTCATCTCCAGGCGCGTTCATATGTAAATATGTAAAAACACATACATTTACCATCTCATAGACCCTCCCCTTGAAGAAATCAGGACAGAAGTGGTTGAAAGTGGACAAAAGAGACTGATTGAAACACCAGGTTTAAACGAGTACGTGTCTCCCTCGTCCTCTTGTGATCCGATCGACCAAAACGCACCATAATATCCTTCGCATGGTGTGCACACACACATATTATATATATTAATGAATGCAACATTCACACACAATTGAAAACTGCACACTCCTATCTCAGTGTTGTTAAGCTATTTTCAACAGTTTGCTTCATACAAGTCCTTCACTTATAGGGCACAACCTAAAACATGGTGCTGCACTCCTGACAGAAGGTGAGAGAAAATAAGTACCCATAATGCACTGCAACATGAACAGCCAATAAGAACTATATAGACTGTGATGCTACAGTATTCAACACGAAAAAAAGAGAAAATCCCGAAATATACTGACAAGAGTCAGCATGTGGGTGACGCCATAGATATCATATAAAGGCTAGATGTCTCGTCCGCGCTGCTGGCCAATGGAGCTCGACATCCGCACACGGCGGCCATCTTAAGACAGGATGCTCGTTCACTCATAACATGGTGCATGTACTTTTAAATAACCATAACTTGCTCAATTTTATACCGATTTTCAAACGGTTTGGTTTGTTATAAACGTCAGAGATGTAGCTATTATACTGCATACATATGAATAATTATGTTCAAAATGTTTAAGCATTCAGAATTATAGCCACGTTAATAACGTTTGTAAGAAACCAAACCGTTTGTAAATCCGTCCAGATTTCAGCGAGATAAGAGGATTTGAGTGCGTGCTGCTCACTCACCTTAATTCACAGAGTCCTGTCCTAAGATGGCCGCCGGTGATGCCGGAAGTGACTCCGCCTTAAGACATCTAGCCTTTATATGATATCTATGGGTGACGCCACCAGAATAGTTTGCCTGATTTTTGTAACCGTGCATATTTTGTACACGAAGGTCGCACATGGCCATTGAATTTGTTTCGCACTAATCAGTTGTTCCATAAGGTGGCAACACTGGTCTGCATGGGCTGTTGTTTCACAGTAGAGACAAAATTAAAGATACGGAACAACAACAAATAACCAGAGACTGCAACAACAACAGACGCCCGCATTGACAATCACTTGTGTGAGGGGGTTTTGAGATACAGTCTGCAGCTTCAGTTTAAAAGAATACAAAGACATTTTTATCAGTCATAACTTCTGGAGAAAAATAGCGCAGACACTAAGATAAAACTTTCTAGAGCGCATGTGTCGACATGTGATATTATGTAGATCTAGATCTAGTAGCCTAAAAAAACCAAACCAAAAAAATCACTTCACAACAACAACTAAAAAGTTTAGGCTATTTAATATGTTGTGTGAAACATTTATACAGAATGTTTTATGAATGAAATATGTGTGTGTGCGTGCGTGCGTGTGTGTGTGTGTGTGTGTGAAACTACAACTCTACAACTCTGTGGGATTTGATGAGACGGGTTGCCTCACGCTTGATTAAAGGTTGGCGTTCACATTATCCTGGTCGGAACCATGAGCTCCAGAGAGAGTTTAGCAGAATAATTGATAAGGAACTGAGAATCCCAGCAGGACGTGCAAAGAGGTAAGCACAGCTGCGCTAGTCCCCTACTGAGCACATCAGCGCAGAAATCAGCCAACAGTGGAAATTACACCACCACTGCCACACGTGGGACTGTTAGTGTGAATAAGCAAGAGAGAAAGACAAAAAAGAGAGATGTTTAAGCACAGCCTAGCTGAGTTTCACAATAGCACACTCATAAAGTATAGCCTTTTGCAAAACATGTCAAAGTGATCAAATCAAGCTGTAAAATGACAACTGATTTTGAGAGTTTTATAATCTGGGGTTGTAACTGAAAGCTTGCGACTTTAAACCAGTTTCCAGACCTGTTTAACTTTCTTTTCTAAAGATAATTTTTTTTTCATGTAACCATAATGAATGGCTTTTCAGCTTTAAAAAGAATAAAAAGACACCATACAAATAATCCATACAACTTGCATTCTATATTTAAAAATGTGCGCATGAAATTAAAATAAATGCATGTTATAGATCTTAAAGTAAACAATTAATTTGTGCACGTTTCTTTTTTCTTTTCTTTCAGTTCACACTTACATGTGATTGAATAGATTAAAGGGTATGTGTATTTGGCGTGCAGTCCACAGGGAGGGCTATGTGGCTTGACCCAGAGTACTACTTCTGTTGCCGGTACAGACTGCATAGTTTCAGCTTATGGGGATGTGACATGACAAAAGAAAGAACGACTCAGACCGGAAGGTCCTGAAGGGTCCTGAAGACCCAGCTAAGCAATGAATGAATCATTTCCTTTTCTCATAATTTGGCCTTGGCTGCATTATAGTTTTTTTCATATTCTAAATGTGATCAACGTTTGCGTAAGTTGATGTGTTGGGGGAATTTGGCTATTAACATGTAACATTTCAATTATATTCTGCTGAAATGAACGAAATGAAAAAGATTAGTTCATTTTGCTGAACGAGGCTCAAAGATCCGAGTCAGTAAAATGATCCGAACTTCCCATCACTATGCTTTAAAACATCTGAATGAAAATGTTCTTAACATAATGTTACTATGAAAGTAAACTCAAACAATTGAAAAGTCCCAGTTGAGTTGAATGACATCTGTAAAAAAAAAAAAAATGTCATACCCAATGTTTGTCTCTAATGTTGTTATTCCTGTTCACAAGCTCCACTCTTCACCACAATGGTAACCACCAAAACTACACCACAGCAGAAACTCTTCCTAAACACTACATCCCCCCCACCCCCTTTTTTTTTCTTATCTTTTCTTAAAAACATTTCATTTTAACATCAAGTGTGCTTCTCATGTCTTAATTGTGCATTCTCACTTCCTTCCCTCTCTTTCTAACTCCACCCCCTCGCCCCATGCGAAGGGAAAAAAAGGATGCAAGGAAAAAAATGAAGAGAGAGGAATTAAAGGAAAGCTTATCTGTACAGTACATTGGAATATTCTTGATCACTCAAGCGTCACTTCACAGCATCATCACCTGTGCTCAAGGGATCTGCCCTTATATGTTGTTAATGACACTCTCTGTCTGGGGATGAGTCTGTTAAAGCCGGCATGAAACGGAAGTTGTGATAGACTGTGATAGATCCGATTGAAATTGCTTCTCAAACAAGAATAAATGTAGTGCGGGTCTAGATTTTGCTTATCAGGAATTGATTGGATTGCTGGATGGTTGTGGTTTGCTATTGGTGGATCTCATGTGATTGACAGGTTGTCCCGCCCTCGCGCCAGTAAACACATCATCAGAGAAGAGAAGACATGCTAGTTATTTTGATTCAAAATTACAAGGACACATGAACTTAAAAAAATCATGCTGTGCATGGATAAATCATTTATAATAAACACTGAAATATTACATAGAAAAAGTTGGTTCCCATGCTGATTGTTCCCTCCATCAGCTTCTTCATGCTCTGTTTAAGCAACAACGAACATACGTAACTAAGATGGGAATCAAATGAACATTGAGGAATCTGATTAGAGAGGTTTTTATAGGCTATAGAATATTTGATTATGTCATTTACGTCAGCGGACAGATACACAGGCACAATAATAATCAGATGTTCCACCACCTGACCGCATCTCACAAGCTTCTGCAAATTCATCGTGTATGTTCTTAGAAATCATTCAGTCCCAGAGATCAGAGAGACATCTGATACAACAGTACTTATGAATGTACCAAACTTGGTCCTCAGGTTTGCTTTATAAAAGACTTCATTTCAAAGAAATCTTGAATCTAAAAGGGCAATTTTATAAAATGGCTGGAATTCAGCATGAGCTCTCAGCCGGCTAATACCACAAAACAGATGCAAGGAGACGCTGCGTGGACGAAGAGAAAGAAGAAAAAAGATGAAAAGAGGTCTTATTTGTGTATGGTTAGGTTAATGACCCGCATCCTGTTTATCAGACTGGAACAATCGACACTAATGTTAACACTGTGACGCTGTCACACAGGGGTTAATGATGTCACGTACACACCGCAATCACGGTTCCCCGTAAGGTATTGTGGGTAGCAGGTCTACCTAATGGATTCAAAACACTGAGATGGGAGACTGAAAAGGGCAATCAGAACATCTTTGTTCTTGACGTAGAGCCTCTTGCACGTGTGCGAGGAAGATATTCACGCTTGGCCGTAATGAGAGACCACTTCTTTTAGAGTGAAACTCACCATTAGAGGTCCCGCCGTCTAATCCACAGAAAAACTGTCAGAGGAGAAGCAGAGAGATGTGGGTGGATCTCACAGGACCTGTCAAGTCAACACATTTAAAAATAAATGTTCCAGATGGGGGGTTTCACAGCAATGCCGTAGAAGAACCATTTCTGGTTCCCCAAAGAACCCTTCATTGAACAGTTCTTAAAATAACCATTTTTTCTTAGTGTGAAGAACATTTGAATGATCTAAAGAACCCTTTTCCACTATGGATTTTCCGTAGATGTTAAAGTTTCTTTATGTTTTATCTTCAATGCCAACAAAGAACCTTTATTTTTAAGAGTGAAGAGCATGTCTGGGTCATATTTCAACTCAATAATAAAAAATAAAGAAATTTTATTTAAAAAAAGGTATAACATTTATAGGCCTATTTTACTTTAAAATAAAGAAACTGTGTTCTACTTAAAAGCAAACCCTTCAACAGTAATTTTGTTACTGCAATATAGGCATACAGTAAAACATTACTATATATTGTGGATAATTTCATGAGAATCACCATTGGGAATAAACATTATAATTATAAATGATTATAATAAATAAATACTATAATACTCTATAAATAATACTAAAATAACACTGCTCATTGAATAGAGAATGGCATGATTACAGAAAATTGTAACAATTCTAAAACCTCACATTATAGAATATTATACACTAAGTATGCTGGAAACTAGCATAAATGACTGTATTTTACATCAAATATGCTGCAAAATATAATTTCTTAATTTTTTCCCTTGTGATATTGGTGTGAACATGTTTTTGTATGACTAAAGATTTTGTATCAGTTAGTTCTTTATCATTTAAAGCCTAATTTTGTAAGCTATTTATGTCCACTATTGAAAGTCTGTGTGCTATCGACTGGATAAATTCACTGCTGCTGGTTTTTTGGGGATGCAGAGCTTGTTTTCTGCAGTATCTGAGGTTATCAGTCTTGGTCGTGCACGCTTCTCTGTTTATATCCCTGTTTGCTGTTCGTATCTCCACCTCCACATATACCCTTACACACACACTCACACACATATAAGCAAACAGTAACACACCGACTCTTTCCTGCCGGTTGAATGAAGGAACATTCATTGTGTTCTTATCGGTGCGGTAAGCTGCATCTTCCTATCTGAGTCACTGGGGGAATAAAGTTTGTGTCTAAACCGCAGTGAGCACACACAAATGCAACACATACGCTCTTAAACATCCACTTTGTCTCAGATGTGTTTGCTAAAAGAAATAAAAACAGAAACAAATGAGAAAATTGCTGCCGTAACACTAAAATGGAATGGATTGCATGTACACCATTAGTTTGGAGTCTGTAATATTTAGTAATATTTTTGAAAGGAGTCACCAAGCCTGGATTTATTTGATTAAACATATAGTAAAAACAGTAATATTGTGAAATATTAATGTAACTGTTTTCTATTTGAATATATGTTAACATGTAATTGATTCCTGTGACGCAAAGCTGATTTTTCCGCATAGATCTTCAGTGTCATGATCTTTCAGAAATCATTCTAATACAGTATGCTGATTTGATGCTCAAGAAACATTTCTGATTATTACCTATGTTGAAAGCTTCATATTTTTGAGGAAACCATTTTTTTTCAGGATTCTTTGATGAATAGAAAGCATTTTGCAACATCATAACCGTCTTTACAGTAATTTTGATCCGTTTAATGCATCCTCGCTTAATTTTAAAGATCAAAATCTTTCAGACCCCAAACTTTTGAAAGGGAGTGTAGATACTTTGAAAAAAAAAGAAGATTTCTCTCTTATTGAGATCTCTGACTTTTGATTGCAGACTTTATGGCAAATCTGAGCACAGTTTGAGACAATATTGATTCTCCTGAAATCTGGTAAGGCAGGAGAGTTACGGTAAGCATTTGAGAAATAATTAGGATTTTAAAGAGATCTGTTTTTGTAACTTTTCCTTCAAATCAAGAATCCCCTTTAATGACACACCACCAAAACACCTCAATGAAGAGGAAGGGTGAAAGTAAATGCTTTTGCTAAACAAATAACAATCTGCTCCTCAGAAATCACTGCAGTTCTTCTGAAAATCCTGCTGAGAAAGCAGCAGACGCTTAAGCCTCAGGTGTGTCTGTGTGTTTTCAAGGATATTTGGTGTGATGTCCGCTCATGTCCAAAGAATGGGATTGTATTGTGTATGAGTATGAGACCCATAAGTGATGCAAAGCCTTTCTGAGTGGTTTAGCTTCAGCATGACAAACTCACAGTCCACCTGCTGTGAAAGTCTATAAAGGTGTGAAAGACACTGGTACTAACTCAGGGTGACGTGACGTTGTTGGCGCTGATAAGCGCTTTCATCTCATGCCACTGGAGGGCAAACCCCACAGAGACGAGCGTCATCCTCTTCGTCACACTCATCATCCTCACGTCACTTGACAAGTTTTCTTTAGAGGACGTTTGAAAGTTGTCAATTGCAGCGCATTCACACACAAATCTTCTGCTTCTTCGGTATAGGCGGATGGAAATACATGGGTTGAGGAGATCTCATCCATAGACTTCACATGATTCAGATTTGTCAGTTTCGGCTCAAATGCTAAGAATCAGATTCATGGGGTTTCTCAAATGAATCAGGAACTTCTGATTCAGAAAAAAACACACAGTCTTATTTCATTTCTTAAAAAAACAAACAATTACAGAATGTAAAACTGGAAGTGAAATTTAGTTTAATGTTTTGGGTAGTTACATGCACTTCTCAGAGACGCGGTTAGGAGATCCAAACGCAGCTTTATTCAGTGTAATCCATAATTGTAATCCATAAAATAGGCATAAGGTCAAAGCCAAAGAGCAAACCATCCAGGGAGACAGGCAGAATATCAAGACCATGACACGAAAACCAGAAGTAACGCTCAGAAATGCAGTATAACACCAACAAGACTTTGCAACGAGTGAATGAACACACAGCGGTTAATTAGGCAAACATAAACGAGATAATTACAAACAAGAGACAGTCATTTTATTTAAATAACAAATTTTTTTTTTGATTATTATTTCTATTTTAGATTAAATAGATACATGGTAATATGTAATATTTAAACATTTTGGTTCCAAATGATTTAATATTTATTGCATAGCGTATATAGTCGAGATTATGTATATACAATATTGATATATGTTAATACTGATATGTAAACAAAAAAAAACATAATTATAAAGTAGCATTTAATGTTATTGAATATTGAAATATTGTAAACAGTTGTGCTGTTTAATATTTTTGTGGAAACAGTGATATATATTTTTTTCAGGAGTTTTTGATGAATAGAAAGTTAAAAAGAACAGCAATTATTTGAAATTGATTTTTTTGTAACATTATAAATGTGTAGACGGTTTACTGTTTGATCAATGTAATGCATCCTTGCTGAATAAACATTTCTTTGAAAAATAATGTTTAAACTTTTTTTTTTTTTTTTTAATCGCTGATGAACCTGAAAATAAACGAATAAAATTTGATTGCCAATTAAAGGATAATTCCGGTATTTAACACTTTGAGTCTATTTTGTAGTTTGTTTTGGATGAACAAGAGTGGTGGACAAAGAAATTTTGACAATGGTTCCTGTCTCGACTTTTTGACTATTTTAGAATTGCCCATGACCGCTTTAGAATGGGATATGGCCATGCACAAACATGTCCTTAAAACAACCCTTAACGTTCGTTTTCAAAACTGTGCAACTCACCGAGTGGTTAGTGGTGTTCGTTGATGTTCCAAAACAAGTAGAGTAGCGAAATACAGTTTCTGTCGTATTTTATTTGCCATTTTGTAAAATCCCATTGATTTCTGTTGGAGGACTCATTGCTCGTTGATATTACTGCGCTACCGGGAACGGAAAAGACGCTTCAGACTCAAATATCGAGCGGAAGTTTATACGCGGTTGTGAGGTATCTGAAAAAAATAGTTCCACTATAGAAAAATAAACGGATTGAAATCATACATTGCGCCGATATATTCAATTTGTTTGTCAATTTGGTATATGTTCAATTCTCCTGTTATATAAACGTTGTATTAACGTTCTTGCTTGGTTATAAGAACGTTGTTCAAACGTTATTGGAACATTCAATTCTTAGGTTATAAGAACATTTCCATAACGTTCCCATTAAGTTATAAAAACTTTATTTCTGAATGTTCTAGGAACGTTCAAAGCGTCCAGTTTTTTGGACGTTGTATTAACATTATTTCTTAGTTATAAGAACGTTATTCAAAACGTTATTAGAATGTTCTATTCTCCTGTTATATAAATGTTGTATTAACGTTCTTGCTTGGTTATAAGAACGTTGTTCAAACGTTATTGGAACATTCAATTCTTAGGTTATAAGAACATTTCCATAACGTTCCCATTAAGTTATAAAAACTTTATTTCTGAATGTTCTAGGAACGTTCAAAGCGTCCAGTTTTTTGGACGTTGTATTAACGTTATTTCTTAGTTATAAGAATGTTATTCAAAACGTTATTAGAACGTTCTATTCTCCTGTTATATAAATGTTGTATTAACGTTCTTGCTTGGTTATAAGAACGTTGTTCAAACGTTATTGGAACATTCAATTCTTAGGTTATAAGAACGTTTCCATAACGTTCCCATTAAGTTATAAAAACGTTATTTCTGAATGTTCTAGGAACGTTCAAAGCGTCCAGTTTTTTGGACGTTGTATTAACGGTATTTCTTAGTTATAAGAACGTTCTTCAAAACGTTATTAGAAAGTTCAATTCTCCTGTTATATAAACGTTGTATTAATGCGCTTGCTTGGTTATAAGAACGTTATTCAAACGTTATTAGAACGTTCAATTCTCCCGTTATATAAACGTTCTCTTAATGTTTTTCTAAGATTATGAAAAACGTTCTTAAAACATTCCATTCACTTGTTTAAACATTCTCAATGTTTTTGCAAATAATGTATATATGACAATCATTTTATAAAAGCACCTTATTAAGAGCTTTCAAATTTAAAAATTAAGACAAAAGATCTAGAAAGATAATTAAAATCAAAAAGACCCATGAATCATGTCTATAATATGTGTAATGTAGTCCACTGAAGGCGAGCTGAAGTGAACCAAAGTGTAGTTTATTTCAAGATACAGATACAATTGAAACCAACTTGGGTTAAATTGAAATATGAAATTAACATGAAAATAAACTTGGACTAAAATAGAACAAACTGATTAAACTTCAAAATAATGAAACATGAAACAAAACTAAAACAACCTCTTTACCTAACCCTAACCTATCAGCAAGCTAAAAAAAACAAAAACATTTTAAATGACATTATCCACAATCACATCAGCTTCAACTTCCGGCACATTGGACTGGACTGGACTGGACCCTGAGAGGATCTCCGGAGATACTGCAGGGAGAAAATAAAACAGTGTTGTATTAAAGTGTGGTGAGATTAGTATAAAAGCACTGGGATGCTGTACTTGCTCATGCACAATATCTAATTAAATTTTCGGACAATTTACAAAAAGTTTAATCTGCTTTGGAATATTGGGAGAACACATGAAGATACGAGACTAGCTCTCTGCTCTTGTCCCTAAGCCCAGAGCCAGATGCTACTAAATTTATATTGCTTTTCATGCTCAAGGACTTTGCATTGTTTCTATTTTAATGCACTCTTAAAGTTTAAATTGCATTAATGAACCGTGCCACATCCCAAAACTGCAATCTAATGATAACTTTGCTTAAATCAAAAATATTTTAAAAGGTCATTAATGCACAAATATTATTAAGCAACAAAAAGATTAAAATATTAAATAATTATTGAACTAAAATATAGTACATTTATTGAATTGATGAAAAGGTACACTTAAGGTGTTTGGTCACTTGAGTGTGACCCAATTATCATATAGGAAAACACGAGGACTTAGGCTCTCTTTTGAGAGCTACATGAACCATGTAACCACAAGATCAAAGTTGTGCGCAACTCTCTTTCAACGGCTCTGCATCACTGCAACGCCAGAGGCGCCGGTTACCATAGAAATTCGCGCCTACAACTGCTGCACCAAGCCAAAAATACTAATTTTAACGCAATTTGAGCAAAAAAAAAAAAAAAAAGCTGCCTGGAGGAATTGAAAATATGGCCTTCCATACACTGTATATTATAAATTAGCACAATTTACAATACTGATGGTTGTTAAAACGCGTAACGTTAATTACAGTCTGTGAAAAGGGTCCATTACTGTTGTCAAGTGCTCGATACAAATATCAAATTTAAGAGGAGCCTGGGGATATCCTTCCTTTTTAAATGTCACATAGGAGCTTGTTATAACCTGTAAAACTGCAAACACTGTGGACAACTTACACGATAAAATTACAAATAAGTTACAGATTTCAGATGACGAACTTGACACATGAAACAGATAACTGGAGGGGGAAATACCTGGGCCATAGCTAAGCTAACTTAATTGACCTTTCGCCGAGCCCCGCCCCCCTTAGTTACTGTTGCTACGTCCGACAAACAAATGGTCAAACACGACCAGCGCGACAGATTGCCATGACGGGAAGAGGTATACCCGTGCGTGTCAGTGACCATTTTTGGAGCAATACCTCCGCGATATCCTCCAGATCGAGGCAAAAGGGGTTACAGTATGCAGTGGAGGGATATATTCAAAATATAGAAATACGCAATGAAGGAGACACGACTACTATCTACGTCTCTATCGAGGCTAATGCTTACCGGTGTTCATACACATAATTTGTGATATGACAAAGAACAAGAAAACAAGCGTTTAAAAGCATTGAAAGACACTCACTGTTGTGTTTTTGTGTGAAAGAAAAAACTCTGTGAAAATAAAAGTGCTGTCAGCAATAATTTCTTATGTGTGTTTTTTTCGCATAACACACTATGACTAAAATTTTAAATGCTGCAAAACACATGGGAGTTATATTCTCGATGCTGTAGTTTATCTGATCAGTCACAGTATATCATTAATCAAGCTTAATTTGACTTTTCAACTACAATTAGGGCAGGGTGAACTGAAAGCTTTTACAATCTTTTAGCTATAACTTATATCATTGACAAAAGTACATGGTGCATTTTCTTCCAAAAATGATTTTTTCTTTCTCAAATTCATGCTTCAAGTTGACAACGCACAATAAACGAAATCAAACAATAACTGTTTAACCAGCATCTAAATAACTTTCATTGCTTGTCTTTCATAATGCACTTACCATAATATTTATTAGGGGGACAACAGATCACAAAACTCGCGGTTGAGACCATAATATTTATTAGTGGGGCAACGGATCATAAAACTCGCGGTTCAGACAATATTATGTTTTTTTCAGTAACAGATAGGATAGTTTTTCAGATCAAAAAAAAAAAAAAACTTTAAGTAGCCATCGACACCACAGCCAGCAGACGTATTTATGCTTCGTAATGTTCGACACATTTAACTGGGAGTGGGGCCGTCCACACTGTTTTATCCATTGTAGGCATCGCTCACGTTGTGTTTTCGGCTTTGGGAATGGAAAGAACTCCTCCAGACAATCTCTCGGGGTATCTAGTGTCCGATTTACAAACGCCGTGGGCGCACGCTTCACCATCTTGCTAATGTTTGTCGGACCTGCTCACATAGTAACGGTTGCTATGATGTGTGATTGGACAATGGCCGTTTTGGGGGAGGGGCCGGCGAAAGGTCAATTGAGCTAACTTTAGCCGATTAACTTGTGAATCTCAAGAACGCGTTCAAATTAAAATCAGTTTAGCTATATTGAAAAGGCGAACAAGGACACTGGAAAAGGTGAATCTAAATAAAGACATCAATGTAATTTCGCGTTTATTCTTCAGTTTTAACTACATATTTGTGTAGTGTTGTTAACTGCTCTGCGGACTGCAGGAGCAGTTTAACGTTACGTTACTCAAGACAGTTCATGCAAACTGTTGATCTAGTTAACTTTATTAAAACAGTAGCAACTGCTGCAAAACTAAGTTAATTAGCACTGATACAAGTATTTGATTCATACAACACGCAAAATTCAACTTACCTAAAGCTGTCGTCTCCTTGTCCGACATCTTGTCCCGCTGACGCTGTGTTTGATTGACGGGTCGTGCCGTGCGCTGCAAAACCACGCCCATCTTAGGTAATAGGTCGTTCGGACGTGGGGAATGATCAGATAAAACAACAGTCTATCATAACACATTCCCTGTTTTCTCTTTGACTGTAATTGCAAAAGTAAAAAAAATTTTTTTAGAGGTAAAACCAAATTTATAATTGACTGTACTTTTTGAATTATTTCCTGTTGAATCGATAATTATTTTATATCTGGGATTTTTTTCTAAATTAATAATAATATTTGAAAAAATATTTTAACCCCCCAAAAAAATTTCAGTGCATTGTGTCACTGTATATACAAATTATGTTTCTGAAGTTGTTTATTTGTTTTAATTTAGTAACGTTTTTAAAACGTTCCACTAACAAGTAAGAATAACGTTTTGATACTAACGTTTTTAGAACGTTTATCAATGACATGTTGGCACAACGTTACTTTGGTAACTTTGAGATAACTTTTATCTAAGTTAATCAGCATTGTGATAAAAGTGTCTAATTCATACAACAAGCAAAATGCACTCAACTTAAATGAATACTGCTATTTTCCTGAACATAATTATTTTATATTCTGGGATTTTTTATTCTGACCATAAAAAATATTTAAATGAAATAGTTAAATAATGTCAGTGCATTGTGTCATTAGTTGTGTCACTGGATTTACAAATTATATGTTTCTGAAGTTGATTTGCAGAATAAAAAGCTGTATAACTAATTTGTAATGACTAATATATATTTTTTAACATAATGTTTTTTAAAACGTTTATCAATGACATGTTGGCACAACGTTACTTTGGTAACTTTAAGAGAACTTTTATCTTAATATATATTTTAACAATAACGTTTTTAAAACGTTCCACTAACAATGTAAGAATAACGTTTTAATGCTAACGTTTTTAGAACGTTTATCAATGACATATAACGTTGGCACAACGTTATAATAACGTTACAACAAGAACGTTTTTGATAACTTTTAGAGAACTTTCAGAGAACGTTAGCCAATGTTCTGAGAACGTTCCCTGTTAGCTGGGCATGGGCAATTCTAAAATAGTCAAAAAGTCGAGACAGGAACCATTGTCAAAATTTCTGTGTCCACCACTCTTGTTCATCCAAAACAAACTACAAAATAGACTCAAAGTGTTAAATACACTGTTAATTATCCTTAACAACGAACATTTAACTTAACATTCATTTGAAAAAGGTTAATTTTTATACTTGCACATAAGAAATACATTTACCATTTATAGTCCGAAATCATGCATACATTGTGTTTCCGAGGTCAAAAGTCATATATCACAAACAAATTGATATATAGGAATAGTTTTAAATCACATCAGCTGAACTTATTTCACAATGAGGTCCAAAGGGTTAAGAAAGTATCCTATTTTAAAAAGAGAAGATAATACATATCAATACTTTCATTCCATATTCCAATCTCAGTGTAATTCTCAGGTACATCTTTCTTGCGTATTCTCTGATGACGTTTCCACTGGTGAGCTACGGGGGCTCGCCCGCTCTTCAAATAGCATGTAAGTGAATAATCCTCATTATTGTCAGCTATAAATACATTTTCTCTCACAGCGTAATGACCCATCTGTGCAGTCTAGTGTGCGTATGGCCGCTGAGTGAGTTTTACCAGGCCCTGCTCTTCTTTAGATAGAGCGGCGGGCCGTAACTCAGGTCTAAAACAGATTACAGATGTCCGGAAGGATGGGCGTGGGCAAGATGGATGAAACCGCCCAGCTCTCCGACATATCACTCACTTCTAATGAAGAGTCGGTGGATGGTGGGAGTGACGCAATGCCTGACGGAGGAGTGGAGGTGTGGAGGGAGTGTGCGAGGAGAGATAAGGAAGTGTCTAAAAGTGTCTTAGATAAGGCCGAATGAAGGGTGGTGATTGTGATTATCCTGCGGGAACACGCCGGAAATGGATCTCGGAGTGGAGTTTTAATGGGGCTGTGCACACACTCCTCCGTGCACCTCTCTTTTTCCCCATTAAACGCACACCGTGACTTCTCCTCCTCCTCTTTCTTTGACCCTTGTGTCTGTGGAGCCCGGTGATAAATGGCAGGTTCGGTGGGAAGGATGACGAGAGGGGGGCGTAATCGCTTCCTCTCCTCGTCCTTGTTTCGTCTAGTTTTCTCTTATCGTTGTCACTGGTAAACAGACGGAGCTTCACAGGGCCGGATTTGTCTTTGTGAAGGCCGCTGTTGACGCGAGCATCTCTCTTCTGCAGACAGCTGGTCTGAGAAGAGGTCTAATCTCAGACACCATCTCCCCGAACTCATTCATTGGTAGCAGCCTCGATGAATGACCTGAAACAGCAACAAAACCAGCAGGATTACACCCAGAGCACGGTGGTGAAAGAATGGCTCTTAGCACCGCGGGTTCAATAAAGAAACCATTCAGTGTGGTGTAAAAAAGCACTCATTTGAGTCGGTTCTCCTGTGGTGTCATATGACATGAAAACAGTTCATGTAGCATCACATGGAACCCATAATATCCATCTGTGGTTCTTTTATGGCAACATATAGAAGCAAAATTGTTCTATAGCCTAATGGTTGTTTTATGTCATTATTATGAAGAACATTTTCATAAGGAACTGGAAAGAATTCTTCTTATGGAACCTAAATGTTCTTTTATGATTCTTCTTACTGTTCTTCAATGGAATTTGGAAACCATATATTCATGGTTCTTTTATAGCATTATATGAAATTTTGAAATTGAGAGAAGGATTTCTCCTTCTCCTTCACATTTTTATGGCATACTGAAAAGGGTTCATCATAAGGAACCAATGTTGGGTGTAATGCATTACTATGTAATTAATTTCTGTAATTTAATTACTTTTCCTCGATAAAGTAAAGTAAGGAATTACTCTTAATTTTTCTGTTATTTAATTAGTTACTTTTAATGTAATTGCATTAAATACTATATAGACCATAGAACAGTTCAACAACAAAATTCAACGTCTAATGTTATAATGTACACTTTTTTTTTAAGATTTACAAATTTCAGTTGTATAGTAAAATTCCATCAAATTGAATTAATCCTTACATATTATTCATATTATTGATTAAAAATGATAAAAAAGAGTTTAATAAAACGTTTTGTATAAATCTTAATAGAACAAGGGAATGAACCATTTTTAGTTTATGTGATTCATATTCATATATATTTTTTAAATCTAAAACGTTTACATTTTCCATTCCCTTGTTCAACAACAATGTCATACAAAATGTTAAATTAAGCTCTAGTTTTTTTAATCGAGCTAAAGCACGCAGATAGTTTTGGTTATGTACTTGCTCAAAAATTTTAACCCAAAAAAGTTACCGACTGCAGCTTTAAATAATTAATGTGGTTCAGATAACATAATATTTTCTGTTTCTGTTGATTAAACCTATCACCTTCATTTTAAACCAACAGTCATGTTTTACAGTGTATGTTTCTAATGTAACCTTCTCCCTTTGATCATACTTTGATCATTTCAAGAATCGTTTATGCCATTTGTTATAATTTATCGGACAGAATTAAAAGAGCAGTTTCATGTCTATGAAGACATGAGACAAAACAATGGCACTGACATATTTTAAGATACAGTATATCAGTGCAAGTTGATTTGACTTAAACATGCATTTTAGTCTGGGACTAGGCTTACAGCTTTGTCTGTGAAACCGGGGGTTCCCTGTAATTTAGGTTACTGATTATGCCCTAGTTACTGATTAGTTTCACCTGCATTTCATTTGGCTCCCTTTGTTTGCTCAGTGTATTTAAGCCCTGTGTTTCTGTTACTCCATGTTGGTTCTCATTAATGTATGGTGTCATTTTTGTACCTGAGATTATTCTAGTGTCTGTTCTGAGTTGGTAAAGTTCAGTAAAGGCTGTTATTGTAATGAGACAAAACAATGGCACTGACATATTGCACAGAATTTTGTTGCACTGGCATGCAAGTTGTATGGGTGGGTACTTAAAATGTGGTCACCCTAGGGCACTAGTACCAAACTGTGACGGGCAAACTCCCGACTATGACAAGAAAAAAACAATATGAGTGAGAATTCTGTCCTTTTAAGGGTTGCAATTTGTAGCATCATATCCCGGTTTTGGTTAGTTTACATGTCTTTGGTCCATGTTGTGTTCATGTTTCATTTGAACCACACCAGAGTTTGTTTGTAAGCGGACTGAGACCCACATTTTCAGCGTTCTCGGTCTGCTAGTTTAGTGCACACCAGGGTTCATTACACTTTATTACAAAGAACCGCATTAAAAGAGCAAACGTACCAGGGTTCCTTTTAATCAAACCAAATCTACCAAGTGTGAACACCCTAAATCAGCCGGCAGACTGACCAGACCTGTGGTTAGAAAAAAAATGCAAAGGTTTTGTTAATGATTGTGCTGCCGGATGTTTTGGATGAAGTTCATGTCTGTACATTTTGAATAGAACATTTTAATAAACAAACCTTGATGACCCTGCCTGAAATGAACTGATGGAAGAGGCTTTCTACACATAATAGAGAACATGTACTACTATCAAAACACCAACATTAAGGCATTAATAGGCCATTTACTCAGCAAGACTTCCACTCAGGTGTAATGGAAGAGGATAGAAATGGAAGGGGGAGAAAAACAAGAGGCAATGATGAATCACAAATAGAATTAGAAGCCATTAAGAGACAACAGATAATTATCACATCTTACCCATCACTGTCAATCACGACTGATTTATCCAAAGAAAAAGGAACCAGAGAGAGAGAGAGAGAGAGAATGTGCACTCGTGGAGCATTTATTTATTATTTGTCTGAAAAGTCTCAGGTAACACTGATCGTCCGGCCACTGAAGGACGTTTCATAAATAGCAGCATACTGGCAGTTTATCACAAACCATGATATTACAGGTCGTGTCTCCGCGCTCAGGTTTGCAGTCACGCTCCTCTGCTGAGATCTTCATTTGTCCTTTATAAAAATACCCAGGCTGATTGACAGCACCTGGAAATGAGGTCGTGTATCATTCTTACATCACATCGCATCATCGCCGACATCACAAGCACTCCCAAGCGTGAAACATTAACCGTCCGTTAGAAGACACCAGAAGTCAACTCCAGTCAAAGAGGACGGAGGACAAACTGGGAAGCATGTCAAACGCAGACGGTTTAACCTTTATTTGACAGCAACGAGATCCAGAAACAAGTCTCTAACAGGAGTGGCTTTACAGTGAAAAGAGATAGTGAATTATAGGCTAATGTAAACAGTAGTAGCAAAATTATAAAATATTCACACTCTGACTAAATAGGTCTGTTCTAATAACAACGTTCAAACACAATTTTATGAATAGATACAATACTATTTTATTATTTAAAGTCTGTAAAGTGTAGGCCTACATTGTATTTAACATGGAGTTATTTAAACATGTTTGGTTACTCTTGCTTACATCTGTTGACATTTGCTATTGAAACAAGAAGTTGGTGCAGGACAATAGATAGACAGACAGACAGAAATGGAAAACTGGAAATGTACTAAAAAGTCATTTAAGTCTTTTAACTCTCTTATCCATTAATGACTTAATTCAATTAAAAGATTTTGTTTGTTAATTAAAATGACATTTTACACAGCGAGCTTCTTTTATAACACGCCACACTTCTCACTGATAATGCATGGGATACAGGCGGTAAATGCGTCACACAGTGAGCTGAGCTCTGGAGAGAATATCAAGTGCTCTACAGAGAGAGGATGAAGCGTACTGTTGAGGGACAGGCAACGGAAATGAAATGTTTCTGAAGCTGTTACTGAAGCACAGCGGTGTTTTGAGGGCAAACAAGACTTCTGATAAATAGCATGCCTTTTGTCTGATGTATTTCCCAACACAGACACTTCCAGACTTTAAGATGGACTATAAACCGCAACACATGGTCATCTAGTGCACAGTTTAACTTTATAGAGCAGATAGCAGGGTGATAAAATAGGATGTGTTCCTGGAGCAACATCATCTTCATACTCTTCCCGGAACAACATCCCTGCCATACAGACGTCCCAAACTCCATAATTCACTCAACAATGAAAATCATCTCATCATTTACTCACCCTCATGCCATTCCAAACCTTTATGACTTTCTTCTGTGAACAACACAATATAAATTATGTGAAAAAGAACAACAGCACACATAAATTTGTCATGCAATCCATTACGCAATGTACTTGAATTAACCTTCCATTTCCAGTGTGTCATTTCAGCTGTCATTTTTAAAGGGATAGTTCACCCCAAAATGAAAACTGTCATCATTTATTCACCCTCATGTCGCTCCAAACCCGTAAGGCTTCGGTTCATCTTCGAAACACAAATAAGGCTCTTTTTGATGAAATCCAAGCAATTTCTGTCCCTCCATTGACAGCTAAGCAACTACCACTTTGACACTACAAAAAGTTCATAAAGAGATCGTAAAACTAATCCATATGAATTGAGGCTAGTCAAATTGTTCTGAATAGAAAATTCCATTTAAAAGTAAAATATTTGTGTTCTGAAAGTCTTACAGGTTTGGAACGACATGAGGGTGAGTGATTAATGACAGAATTTTCATTTTTGGGTGAACTACCCCTTTAACTCCTTTTGGAAAAATCCATACAAGTAAATTTACATAATTTTTTAATAACTGGACACACTACAGTTTGAAATAATAGTATACAGTAGACTGTTTCACATACCAAAATTGTAACCAGTGTAACTTGCAATTAAAAAAGTTGCGATAGTCTTTTCTTCCCTACAAATATCTTCTTCTCAAACAAGAATAAATGTAGGGATGGACTTCATTTTGTCCATTGGGAACTGATTGGTTGGTTGTGGTTTGCTATTGGTGGATCTCATGTGAGTGACAGGTTGCCCCGCCCTCACGCCAGTAAACACATCACCAGAGACAGAGAAATGTTGCTGCAAGAGGGAGGGGAAGTTATTTTGATTAAAATTACAAGGGCACATGAATTAAAAAAAATAAAGATGTAAACGGATAAATCATTTATAATAAGCACTGCAATATTCCATAAAAAACAAGAATCATCCATTTTTGATTTCATGGTGACTTTAATAATTTAACACATTAAAAAAGACTAACATAGAAGCAGAGTTCACAGAGACGTATACACACCATCAGAACTATTATTATCATATGCCTGTAGAATATGAAATTTATATAAAAAATGTTATTTAATGTTCAGGGAAAGAAATCGAGGAAATGACAGCTGCTAACATTAAGGACAAGAGGACTGATAAAATGGTTCATAACAAATGGTTTAATGCATCATAGAGCATTACACATGCAGGGCCTTTCATGCATCCGTTTCATTTGCCTTTCTTCTTCTGTTGTTCCTGGAAGAAGTCATTGCACGCAACCGTCAGCGCCGCCACCAGCACGACAAACTCGTTAAAGTCGACTTCGTTATCCTTGTTGGAGTCCAGATCGTTCATGATCTTTTCCACCAGCATGGGGTCCTTCTGAGACTAAACAAACAGAGGATAAACAAAACAACTCAGCACAGCATGTAATATATCAGTTTTAAATTGTGCATTTACAAATCAATTGATCTGGTCCTGGATGCTGATTGGTCAAATCAACGTTCCAGTCATGCTAAAATAATATATAGTATTTTATATTTTATTTCATATATAATATATACGTAATACAATTTTATAAATCATATGCATCAATAAATGCATAAAAATCATTTTGCAAAAATAAACATATTTAGTCACTAAATTAGTACAGACACTAATTATATTTTATTTAATTATCATATTTGTTTTTATTCATTTTATTTTATTAATTTATATTTTATTAATTCTACTTGATAAAAATATATAAAAATATTTATCCAAAGATATATGATACATGATATATATATATTATGATTTCAGTCAAATATTATTTTTTTTAAAAGTTTTTTTCAGTCTGAATAAAGATTTGTTGTATTCAGCCTTTACAGGCCTCTTGGGGACAATAACATATCACACACTCTGATAGGGACTTATTGTTAAAATGTATTGCTTTCGTACGAAGATTGCTTAAGGTTGTTTTGATATGAGCACTAACTCTAACTTATATGTCAATGATCCTGTTGCAATAGCCCATTTCCAGACCATCCAAAAAAAATCATCAGATCAGTCTCATGGATGTCCATCTATCCTGACAATATTTCCACATGAGCACAATTTGGGCAAAACCCATACGCCCATCCCAGTAGTGGCTCTGGTGACCACTGAGCCGTGATCAAACCATCAAAGTCCATCAGCCTGTGGCTACACTGTACGATTGACTATCTGTGTGTGTGTGCGGTTAACACATTATGCCACCAGACACAGTTTAACATCTCACTCATTACTCTTTCTGCCTCCTAGTGTTACAGTACACACTCCCGAGAGAGAGAAAGAAGAGAGCGAGTGTGTAGTGGCGAGGGAGAGGTGAGAATCTATATCGGGCTGTGTTCCAGCCAGTAATTGATGATGCGTAAGCAACAGCCTCCTTCTGATGATGCGTACACAGCTGAGACCCACATCTCATGAAAACATGTCCAGCTCATATTTCACCCAAAACATTAAATGAAGAAAATGAATAATTATGTTACATAAGAAAAAAAAAAAACTGTTTTTGAATCACTCAAATTTGGTTGCATTGAGACATTATTTGCATGACAATTATGCTCATTTGTCCCCATAATCATAATGCAATCATAACATTCTACTTTTCAGTTTTACTTTTTCCAGTTCCATTCAACTGTAAATTAGCATAATTTACTGAAATCACTATCTCTCTCTCTCTCTCTCTCTCTCTCTATATATATTCACACATACACAGTATAGATGCATGTGTATTTATCTATCCATTTATTTTTGCATTACAGCAATGAAAATTGGAGCTTTTTGCATTACGATGATGAACATTTTGGGGGAAAACATCATGAAAATAATGCCCCCCAAAAAACTAAAAATGGTCCAAAAATAGGGCTTTCCTTCATTCATTTATTTTTAATAATTTAAACATTACTATTTTTTTTATTTTTGGGGAGTGAAATATGATCTGAATGCGTTCTTTGTTGGGTGGAAGGTATTCCCTTTCCCTAATTAATTACTGTAATTTAATAATTTTTCCCTTGATAAAGTAAAGTAAGGGATTACTCTTAATTTTTCTGTAATTTAAACAGTTACTTCTGATGTAATTGCATTAAAGCTACAATTTGTAAAAAAAAAATTCGCCACTAGGGGTCGCTAACCTCTTACAATAACAAAGGCGTCGGTTGATGACGCATAAGCGGAATTATGGAACTTGTTGTCATGCCGAAGGATCTAATAATGTTTATGGATGAGTGAATACATTGATGTTTTTAACATGACTGTGGTATGAAGCAGGTCGCGATCGCTAATGAGAGACAGATATCTGCGCCACACGCGAGTCCCGCGGATATAAAGGAATAAGGACATTTCAATCTACCGAACTAACTTACCCACAAGTGCTGGATTAATACTCACACAGGTCAGTTTATTAGACGAATTAAACTTGAGGTTACAGCGCTGTTTCACTTGGTCTACACTATCACACTAAACTGCATTTGAGTGTGTTGAAAGTTATAATGTTATGCTATGTGTTAGCTTGTCTGTATGAGACTAGCAGTAAGCTAGATAGATCAACATTAGAATAACATACTGATCATATTCTAACATTTCATCATGTTGAGCTATTTAACATTGATTAGTTTATGTAGGCCTACATTTGCTCACCTGTCTAATAAAGTACATGCAAGAGAGGTGTCTCTGTCAAGTCGAAGTTAGTTGCGGACGTGGAGCTCTCGGCATCTCGAAAACGCCACGCTGATATTGATCCTCGTTTTAGTTCTCCTTTTGTCCCAAAGTCTGCTTGCCATGGTCCATAATGTTTGAACGAAACAACAACAGCGTGAGCGTGCCGCTAGACGTAACGCAGTTGTCCACGTCTGTCGCCATGGTTACTATGGCAGTATGAGCGGAAACCAGGGATAACGCGGATATAACGTCATTGACAGGCGACAAGTGGGACGGGGCGACAGGGACGAGCCATTATTTAAAACTGGAATTTCTCTGAAATTAAACATCTTTGGGAACTTTTGGGATATTGTAATTACCCAACTGCAGGAAATATATGTGTGAATATAAAGCCCCTTTCACACAGAGATTCCGGAAAATACACGGATAAAGTGACCCGGGATTTGACACGGGTTCGTTCGATTTTGGTTCATTCACACTGCCAGTGATTTTCTGCAATCAGAGAGTGCGTTCACACACAACCCGTAAAAATCCCGTAAAGACACGTGACATCGATGTGACTTGTAATGTCTCAGCAGCGTCTTTAGTTTGCTGATGAGCTGCGATTTCTCTCTCTCGAGAAACCACACTTGTGCATTTTTTACTCTGATTCTATCATAAACTTGCGCATTACGTACCGTTTCACAGCTGGCGAACGATCCCGCGCTTCAGGGTCATCACTACGACACGGCATTATTACGGCTTTTGTTCACACAGCGCGTGTTCCGGGACTGAACACGGCAATGTTACTAGGTCCCCAACCCGGCATCAATACCGGCATCAATCCCGGGTCGTGTTTGCGTTCACACAGAGGGCGTTCTGGCAATTTGCCGGCAATTTCCCGGGTTCAAAGCGCTGCGTGAAAGGGGCTTAAGTAATTTATGTAAATATACAAGTGATTTTTGGATATTTTATTACAAAAATCGTACATATTGTAGCTTTAATCGATCACATGTACAATTTTACTTGATCAATTATTATTATGCACAGTTTAAATGAATAAATAAATGAAGGTAATATAAATATGCTTTAAAATCAATAGATAAAGCTATAAAATGACTGCATGTGAGCTTAAATGTTCAATTCTCTTTATACCTTTATCAACCGTATAAATTAACTTTAACTTGCACTGATATAGCAAGACTTCTTTCTTTTAGTTGTCCTCTTTCATAGACAGCTATTTTCTTATTGCTCTGTAAATTGTTTAAATTCTTAATATTTTTCAATCTTGCAATATTCTACAGAAGAGAGAAGTGAATCGCGCTGCTTCTCTCGCGAGAAATGAATCGCAGTTTCACTCTTTCTCAGCATGTGATTGGCTGTTCGCTACTGATGTCACACCTAAACTCAGGATCAAAGCCCAAGTTGACAGAGAAAGTTGATGATCAGCATCAAGGTACAAACAAAAGCCTGGTTGGATTGGTTTGGTTTTGTCAATTCGAAACTAATCCTGTAACCCTGAGTTTGTTCAACTACCATCATGGTACAGGCCCCAGGACAGTGTGTGACCCAAGCTCTGTTTTCATGAACTTCGTCTCATTGAGATTCAGATAAAGTTTCCTAATTATGAATGGGGCTAGTTTTATGTAACGATAATGTATCTGATGAGGAAGAAATAATTAATTTAATTCACTTCCTCAGATTTGCAGCCAGCTCACCAAGTGGTCTGTCCCAGTGTGTGACCTGGAATTACATGCCTGTGTACACAAGAAATGAATTCAACGCAAACACAGTAAACAAGATGAAAAGTTCATGGCAAAATTAACCAAATCATTATCACTAATCAACACGCCGGAACCAAAAGCTCAATCACATGAAAAGAGCGCTGGATGTCAAGATCTTAAATATTAAAAGATGTAATTAAAGGATTATATAGGGTTGACTAAGCAGTCAGTGAGGTGATGTTATGGAAAGAAAGCGCTTTGAACTCCACGCCAAGAGATTTCCCTCTCGCTCTCTGTGTTTGCGTTCATATAACAGCTCTCATGTGACACGAGGTCAAAAGATGATTTAATTCACATTATTTAAATTCACTTCCTGATAAGGAAACCAAAATGAACCTCAATTTCCATTAATACTTGCAAGAAACAGGCTGCAAATGAATTCATAATTATCCATAGTGTAATCAAATTTCTATACACACTGTCAAAATCCAATATAAATCTTGATTGTGAAAAATTCACTATGGTAGGTACATTTTTGCAGTAACATGTAAAGTAAATTACTTGTTTTATTAATAAAGAAAAAGACAAATATATCTTTTAATATGACTGAATCAACCTGACTGCATTAGGCATTATTTTAAAGATTAAGGTCAGAAAGAAATATTTCCTTATTTCACATTTTCACTTTTAACGCATGTTTATAAATTCATTGTGATGCCAGTCTATGCAAGTAAACAAGACACATAATACTTATACATTTTCTAAATGTGCATATACCGGTAGTATAAATTCTATTTAATAATAAATATAAACAAAATGTCATATATATATTTTCTAAATGTGCATATAGTATACATTCTATTTATTTATTTATTTATTTTTTTTATATATATATATATATATATATATATATAAATATAAAGTTTTTATAATGCTGGCCCCTTGGGGCCAATAACATATTGTATTCTGATAAAAGCTAGAAAGATCCATGCAAATGGTCAAGCTAAAGCAGAGACTGTGTGAATAAACAGATTTTGGCATTTCTGATTGCTAACCGTGAGGAAGTCGGTGAGTTCGCTGTTTAGAAGATCCTTCAGCTCTCCTTTACTGAGCTTGTATTTGTCTCCCTCGCTCCCCGAGTAGTTGTGGAAGACCGTGATGAGCGCATCCATGGCTCCCTCCAATTTACTGGGCATGACTACTGCAGAGCACCTGTGGAGCGGAGAGAAGAGACACGTCCAGTTCAACCCGACCTGACCTGACCTGACCTGACCTGACCGCTGCTGGTCATGCATTATACGCAAGACTTTCAATAGTGTTCTAACTAAAAGGTTACATTTTTAGCTTGCCATTTAGTGGCCATATTCACTAATAAACACTGCAAAAATATCAAGATATTTTTCAGGACATTTCTATGGCACATTAATTTAATTATCATTCAGTACCATGATGTAGTATATCAAAGTACCATACTCTCACAACCAAAATACCTTTGATTGCAAGACAGTTCAGAATCATTTTAAATGTAAAAAAGTAATTATTAGCAAATATCACCTGTGGTCTAAAGTTTGTTGGCTAAGAGAAAAGTGTCTTACCTCGTTCAGAGCAGAGAAGTGAACTGCGTTTGCGAACAAATTGTTTTCTGGAGTGGGTGAAGTTGTTTATGAGGTGACCTGTGCAGGAAAAAGGTCCTCCTCTGTTGCCGTGACGATGTATCGTAGCTCAGGTGTTGCACCATAGTAACCTTGTGATCTTGATCCGCACCCTACCACACACCTGCACAGAAAACACACTCGAAATAAAAGAGCAGAGGCCTCCTGAGAGCCCTCCATACAGACCGACACACACACACACACACACACACACACACACAAACTTCACTTTTATGAGACATTTATGCTCAATGTCTTTTAATCTACTGGTGTTTTCCTGGTTTTTATAACTTTTTAGTGAATGCATGAAGTTCACACATCCTACAAATGTTCATCAGATGAAGACGATCCACTAAAGCATCACAAACACAAAGTTTGTAAATACTGTTCTTCATTTTGAACAGCATATCTATTGTTTTATCATTTAAAATTGAACATCACAAAAAAAAGTCATTTTTGTGATATATTTCACTTGAAAGGTGTCTTTCTTGTTTCTTCAAAATAAATTACCTTAATAATCTGTTATACAGTATGATGCAATGACATTCGTTCAAAATCTGGGGGCAGTATGATTTATTTTTAAAGAATTTTTTTTTTTTATTATTCAGCAAGGATGCATTAAATTCATCAAAAATAACAGTAAAGACATTTATAATGTTATAAAATATTTATATTTCAAATAAATGCTGTTCCTTTCAACGTTATATTCATCAAAGAATACTGAAAAAATAATCACAGTTTTTACAAAAATATTAAGCAGCACAACTGTTTTTAACATTGATAATAATAAGAAATGTTTCTTGAGCAGCAAATAAGCATATTATAATGATTTATGAAGGATCATGTGACACTGAAGACTAGAGATGCTGAACATTCAGCTTTGCCATAACAGGAATAAATTACATTTTAAAATATATTTAAATAGAAAACTGTTATTTTAATCTGTGTAATATTTCACAATATTATTATCATGCAATTTCGCACCGGTGAACAAATAAAACTTCTTTCAAAAACATAAAAAAATGTTACCTGACCACAAACTTTTATTAGTCTTATTAACACCAGCAAGACGTTCAGGGTCAACCTGCTTCAGCAGAAAGATTATAAAAACTACCCAGGACAAAAGTGTAAAAGTAGCCCAATTCCTTGGGAAAACCTCAGACTTGGCAACACTGGCTACAGTACAACAGAAGAGAGAACGAAGAACAAGAAAAGATGCTTTTAAACAGAATTTATTTAAAGGAAATGCCTTTAATTGCAATTATAGTATGATGATGGAGATGGCAAAACAACTTCCCATATATCTAAGACATTCTGGTATGGCAGAGGCCCCCAGGGCTCTCTGGGACCCCACATGGGGCCTCTGTACGCTGCCTGCCCCACTTCAAAATGGCCCACCCTCATGTCTCCATACAGCTGGAGCGCCGAAGGGTTTAGAGTCATGGAATCTGACATCTCACATGATTCAATTTAATTCATGTCAGCAGCACAAATGGTAGGGGCTACATGTTTAGTAAAGTTTAATACATATGGTTAGAAGAATTATATAGCAATGCCTGCCTTACCAAGCCCTTCTAAAAGCGATCAGCATCTCTGACCTTAACGTATACAAAAGAGCTCATTTTGGCCATTAAGTCATTGCAACTGATCAAATAACAAGGCCTATTACCTCTGCCTGGGGAAGAGAGAAGATAAGAGACTGCTATTAAGGTTCTGTACTTGGCTCATCACTTCACTGGAGCTTGTTTATTAAATCATGTGGTTATTAGTGTTTCATAGAACTAGAAGACCAGTACTCGATTCTGAACACACACAGAGTGAGAGAGAGAGAGAGAGAGAGAGAGAGAGAGAGAGAGAGAGAGAGAGAGAGATGGATAAGCTTGAAGGTCGTTGCTTGGTTGTGTTTCACTTGTGATATACAGTATGTGGTTTAATTAATTAAAGGCCCGTTCACACCAAGAACGATAAAGATAATCATATTAGCATCCACACCAACGCATGATAACATTCTGTTAATTTAAGCACGTGCTGCACTCATGCTCAAGATCTTTAGTCACTTGATTCTGTTTGGCAATATATATATTTTTTTAATCTTTCATTCTTTCATCGGTTCATTCGTGATTGTGGTGAGGACTTTTGACAAAAAACGTTTGGTGTGAACTGGCCTATAGGCCTAGTTGTTTTTGTTCTGTTCTGTCTGGTTCAACATGTTCAGAAAGGTTCAGTGCTTCGATTGGAAACTCCAGCATCATCCTCCGAGCAAAAGCGTTTACGTCACGACTATTATTGCTCGAAGGAACGGGACATAATGACGTACGCGCCGTTCTTGTTTTCCTAAAACTGGGCTAATAATCCCATGGAGTTTACTCATAAGTTAAAAAAAAAACGTAATTAATCTGTGAAAATCAAGATTTATTTATTATAGCCTATATATAATGATAAAAGAACGAAAAGGCAGACTTAATAGGCTATGGTGTCGTCGTGTTTCGAGATCTGTCTTTCTCTCAAAGGATCAAGACGAGTCTATTTTTTACCTCCTGATTTTACCTGAGGGAGAGAGAGCAGAGAAGGTCGGGATGAGGCTCAGGTGTGTTTCACCCCCATCCCCTCCAAGCTAAAAGTGTTTTCCGTTCCGTTCATTAAGATGATGAAACGTTTCCCTTCGAACTGCTGTGTGAATTAGAGTGAGAAAACCTATTGAATTTGCATTATGGGCAATGAGTGACCCATAAACTCTTAATTTTTCATATAGCCTAAATTCTCAGTTATTATCGTACTGTAATTGTCTAAACATGATTAAAGTAAACAGCAAAATCCAGCACATGGTAGTTTCATCACATCTTGTGACGGTCGTTTCTAATGGCGATGTGTTTCTGACCTCTAGTGGCTCAACTTTGGCAGTGTCATTTTAGGATCGAGATATAATTACCCTATACTTTTTATTCATATTTTGAGATACACATAAACACTGTCATACACTCCTTCAGAAATCATTCTGATGATTTTGTGTTCAAGAAACAATTATCAATGTTGAAAACGGCTTAATAAAAAAATAAAAAGCGGCTTAATATTTTTATGGAAAATGTGATAGGCTACACATTCAGGATTATTTGTTGAATAGAAAGTAAAAAAAAAAACAGCATTTGTTATATAGAACTCTTTTGTAACAATTTTGTAACAACAGTAAGTTTTTACAGTCACTTTTGATTAGGCCTTTTTGATTTTTATTCCCTAATCTTTCTGACTTCAATCTTTTGAACTGTATAGTGTATGTTTTAATGTTTCAGTATTTGTTGATTAAAGTTATTTGGACGGGTTTAGTTTTAGGAGGTAATAAAGTACTCATGTTAATATTACAAGGTCCGTGCTACTTGTATAAAGATCACAGTGGTTTAATAGACGTCTGGTAATGCAATGCACTTGATGATGACCTTAAAAATGACCTTATTTAATCATAAAAGAGTTTTTTTTCTGGTATTGGAGGCACATGCTGTTCTCCTTGTGCCAAAATACCATCATGTAGCACCTAAAAGTGACATATGACCTGAAAAAAACACACACACAAAAAAACAACACTTACAAGTACAAGAATTAGTCTTAGTAATGTTTACAAGAGCATATACATATTGCCTGTACATCTGCATATACCATCTATTTTTTTATTTGATTTACTCCCATAACTGGCCCATAGTAGCGGTAATTAATTCCTGAAAAAATAATCTGCATAGGTAAATAAATATTTGGATCGGTCTATAGTGCACACTCTTAGAAAAAAGGTTCAGTGGGGTTCAATAACCATTTCCTGACTCAATTTTAAAGAGCCCTTTATGACAAAAAGATTCAATATAAGGAGAAGGGTCTTAAATGATTGCATAATACTTTCATGTTTAACAGTTTTTTTAATTAACATTTTCTAGTTAAAAGAAAAACTAGCCTATATATAGCCTAACTACACTCACCTAAAGGATTATTAGGAACACCATACTAATACTGTGTTTGACCCCCTTTCGCCTTCAGAACTGCCTTAATTCTACGTGGCATTGATTCAACAAGGTGCTGAAAGCATTCTTTAGAAATGTTGGCCCATATTGATAGGATGGCATCTTGCAGTTGATGGAGATTTGTGGGATGCACATCCAGGGCACGAAGCTCCCGTTCCACCACATCCCAAAGATGCTCTATTGGGTTGAGATCTGGTGACTGTGGGGGCCATTTTAGTACAGTGAACTCATTGTCATGTTCAAGAAACCAATTTGAAATGATTCGATCTTTGTGACATGGTGGATTATCCTGCTTGAAGTAGCCATCAGAGGATGGGTACATGGTGGTCATAAAGGGATGGACATGGTCAGAAACAATGCTCAGGTAGGCCGTGGCATTTAAACTATGGCCAATTGGCACTAAGGGGCCTAAAGTGTGCCAAGAAAACATCCCCCACACCATTACACCACCACCACCAGCCTGCACAGTGGTAACAAGGCATGATGGATCCATGTTCTCATTCTGTTTACGCCAAATTCTGACTCTACCATCTGAATGTCTCAACAGAAATCGAGACTCATCAGACCAGGCAACATTTTTCCAGTCTTCAACTGTCCAATTTTGGTGAGCTTGTGCAAATTGTAGCCTCTGTTTCCTATTTGTAGTGGAGATGAGTGGTACCCGGTGGGGTCTCAAGGTTGTGCGTGTTGTGGCTTCACAAATGCTTTGCTGCATACACTGCATGAAAAGTGGGATTTTCGACAGTTACCGGCACTGTAGATTGTCGTGGAAGTTCAGGTTTACGACTGCAAACGGCAATTTACAGGCAACACTGCAAACTGTCGGAAATTGTCGGAAATTGACGTGGGACTTGCTTGCCCCGTGACCCCCCTCCCTCTAATGCTTTAACATGTAAATGAGACTGCTGTGAGCTTTACAAATGCAAATGAGGGTAGCAGGGGGAGTTTTATCCCAGGTGACTCAAAGGTATTAACTTAATTCTAAAAAAAATACAATATTTATTTATAACGCAAAATTAAAAACAGCCAAGGCTGACCAAAGTGCTGTAAAGGGCAATAGATAAAATGCAGGGCAGAAACAGGACAATTAAAAAAAAAAAAACAATAGTTGTGTCAAGGGGTATTAAAGTTTTCAAGGATGTTTTGAAGATGGAAATTGAGGGAGCTAGTCTGATATAGAGGGGTAGACTGTTCCAAAGTTTTGGGCCTGCAGTCGCAAAAGTGCAGTCGCCTCGTTTTTTAAGTCTGGATCTGGGCACGATGAGAAGACAGTGATCACTGGATCTCAAAGTACGAGATGGAGTGTACGGGCAGAGGAGATTGGTCAGATATTGGGGGGCCGGTTTGTTAAGAGCTTTATACACAAATAGTAAAAAATTTAAATCAATCCTGAATGTGACAGGTAGCCAGTGGAGTTTGAATAAAATAGGGGTGATCGACTCATATTTGCGTGTCCCGGTGAGAAGTCTAGCCGCTGCGTTTTGAACTAGCTGTAGACGAGAGAGAGAGGCCTGAGATAGCCCAAAATAAAGTGAGTTACAATAGTCTAAGGCCATCCTTAAAAATATTCTTGTTTGCCGTAACCCAACCGACCCTGTCAGTTTAGTAGCCTACCGACCCAATTATTTATTTGTTCCCCCTTTTAGTCCGACCGACTTGCCGGCTGAAACTTGTGTTAAGACCGACCGCTTTTTTGTAACTCTTCAAACAACTAATATAAATGCAATAAAATAATATTAGTTATTAAGTATTGTGAATATAAATTCCGTAGGCCTGCATACAAACATAAGCTATAGCAGTGTGATTTTTATTTCAAAATAAGAGATTTTTGTTTAACAGTAACACCAGTGACACAACTCCAGGGGACCACTACTTTCATTATAAATTTTATAATATGTATTCTGCATTTTTTTTATATATATCATTTACATAATATATTTGATAGTTATGTATACATTATTGTATTTTAAATGGTGTAAAAATCTGTTATTGACCTCAAAATAAAGCATTTTCCCTCTGTACATGACTGTGGGGACGAGCACTTCTGTGGTGCTTGAAATTCTATATAATTCATAAAAATCAAATATTGCCACATTGATGGCTCAAGAGGGTGTAATTGTTCAAATAACATATTGTTTTATTTTAAAATGTAAAGAAATTGTAACCCTAAAGTGTTTTTTAAGTGTAATATTTCTGTAAAGGCTAGGGACAGAAAAATTGACATTTTCATAGAATGACCCTCTTACAGTTTAGCTTAAATTGATATATTTAATGAAAGTAGCTAGATTAGTTACTATGTGTCATTATCAATAGCCAGTGTTATGTAAAAAAGACACAAAACCATTTATTTCAACAATTAATTTCAATCAGGCTTTGCCACAAAGTTAAAATGTGCATTCCATGCAAACAGCATCACAATCTCTTAGAGCCCAACCACTGTGCATAATACAACACGAACAGAAGATTGTATTTGACTCATGCTGCATACACATACGCAATGACAAGAATTATGCCTACTGTACATATAGAGTTACAACTACGATTAGAGTTGTTTACATAAAATGTACCTCGTTTCTATTTTGCATTAAAAATGTTTGTGGCCCCTTTAAGAAATCCCTCTCTTCTCGCGATACTATTCACTTGTGCTGGACGCGTGCGCGCGACCAGAGAACGGCAGCCATTTTTCATTGTTCAGGAGAGCTCCATGACGGTGCGTGCATCGATCGGATTCTGTGTTATACGTTCTTCTTTCTTGGTAAATATTACTCCAATATCTTTAATATGCACAAATAAGTTGTGAAGCGAAGTTAAAAGAACATTTGATGTGTACATTTTTGTTTATAGATTTATTTGGAGCGCATGTGTGACGAGGGAACCTCGTGGTGATCGGACGGTAAAGGATTGGGTATGTACGTTTATTGGTTTATGGGGAAAATTACTGATGGCATGTTTATTTGATAAATCTGTTAGTTGAATCTATATTCTGTGATTATACAGTATAACTTTATGGTTAAATGCATATTTCTGGTTCCACATGGCATGATTAAACGTGGGTTGTGGCTTTGTTTAAGTGCTTTTATTTCTCTTGTAACTTAGGCCTAAGTTACCTCAGCCACTGCCGTATTCCAGTTTGTGTTATCGTATTTAATTGTAGCCTAACATATTTTAGTTTGGAGAAATCAATTTAAATCTGACCAGTTGCAGTGTATTACACTGCATTTCAGTTTGAATTGAGTTAAGTATTCTGTGGATTTGGGCATTGATCCACTGGTTAAGCTTTTTGTGACATTTGATTGTCATCTTCAAATTTACTGTAAACTGTTTCTACAATTTTTTTTTTTTTTTTTTTTAACTAGTGAAATCTATTTTTTTTCTTGTGAAATCTCTTCGAACAAGGCAAACTTTTTTCTTGCTTCCATTGACCGCTGTCACTTATTTTAAACAGCAGTCAGAATAAAACCCCAATTTCAAAAAGCATAGTTTGCTTCCGGTGTGTATTTCTGCAATTTCACCCGGTTGCATTTTTTCTCCTTTGTTTAATTTTACTGTGACTTATGTTGTTCTTATTAATTTTACTGTGACTTATGTTGTTCTTATTAATATCACTCTCAATTAATTGTTTTCCAGCTGCCTTTAAGACATATTACACGACGGTGCGCAGGAGCTTCAGGTACAAACAACCAGATCTTGCATTGCAGGCGTAAGCTGTGGTGAATTCAGCTCGGAGTCGAGCGAGAAGAAAGACGGTAAGATTTATTAGATTAGATTCGTTTTTGGTCAATGTGACTATTTTTCAGGTGCATTAATAGATGTGTGTTGTCCATACGCAGTGCATTGCGCAGTATTGATTGTCTTTATTGGTTTTAACAGCTGCTAAAAGCGAGACAGAGTGTGCTAGCTGAGGATGAGGTGGGCCTTCGGAAGTGTGCTTCCATAGACCTGATGTCTGATGAGGAAGACGGCATCGTCGGCGGGGTGTCTGGATGGATTGTGCGACCTCCGTCCTGTCGCAGCCAGGAGCTCACCGAGCTCTGTACCACGCTGCAGTCGAGATTAGAGTCGACTCCAAAGTACAGGGCAACGCACCACAGACGTCTGCAAAATGGACCGAATTCAGACAGAATGCCGCTAGTTACCTGCAGCTGTATTTTGTCAGGCCTTGTGAAATGTAAGAGTTTTTCATGATTTCATCATAAAGCAAGAGGTCATGGGATTGATGGTATTATTTGTTTAATAATTGTAAATAATCCTGTAATTTACAGGAAGCAGTATGCCATCTTCACAACTCTGAGACAAATTGTGGGAGCTACGAACTGGATCAAGGTAAAAAAAAAAAAAATTCTTATATTTTTTTACTTTCATAAAAACTTACAAACATTTTAAGGTAAGATTAGAAGAATATGCTTTCATTCTCTTGTATAAGAAAATAGATCCGTTATAGTTTACGATCTTAATCATACATTTTGTTTCCATAGAGTAACCTCGCCTCATAACGAGGGCGTAACCTCACATTTACTCAGAGCTATGTCTGCAAGTCCAGATTTTCATGACGCTGATCATGACGACATTGTAAGTAACTTTTACTATTTTCTCCTTGTTTCATTTTACTGTGACTTGCGTTGTTTTTATTCATATCACTCTAATTTAATTGTTTTCCAGCTGCCTGTAAGACATACTACGAGACTGTACCTGAAGCTCCTGCGTACTAACAACCAGATCTGGCATTGCAGGCCGAAGCTGTGAAGAGTTCAGCTCGGAGTCGAGCGAGAAGAAAGAGGGTAAGATTTTTAGTCAATGTGACTATTTTTCACGTGCATTAATAGATGTTTTGTGTCCATACACAGTGCATCACAGTACTGATTGTCTGTATTGGTTGTTTTTTTACAGCTGCTAGAAGCGAGACTGTGTGCTAGGTGAGGATGACGTGGGCATTTGGAAGTGCGCCACCATAGATCTGATGTCCGATGAAGTTCAACCACCAGCCAGGAGCTCACAGAGCTCTGTGCTACGCTGCAGTCGAGATTAGAGGCGACTCCTAAATACAGGGCAACGGACCACAGACGTTTTCAAAGTGGATCGAATTCAGAGAGAACGCCGCTAGTCACCTACAGCTCCGAAGATGAAAACAGACACTGAGCTTCCAATTTGTTGTGTGTGCAGATGATCTATGCTTTGTACATAGGTGTATATTGTTTTGTGTCTGTGCTAATAAAGCTCTTTCTTTGAATAAACAGCATGTCCCTGGCAAATTTTCCATTCCTTTATAAATTCATGTCCTTGATGGTAATAATAGTGTAGTCCATAGGTTAACAATGACATGAATATACCACAGAATAGCATATTATGAATATAAAAAAATAATTTATATATTATTTATATGAATATTATAATTTTTTTAATTTTTAATGAGCGAGGGTGACCAATAGTAACAGATCTGCCAACCAATCACGAGTGATTTTTCTTGTTTAAACCACGTGGGTTTAACCAATAGTGAGTGAGGAAATTCAAGCCTTTCTCTGGCGGGAGCTGCTATTCATATGGTAATTAGAGCCATTCACACCTCCGGCGCGAGCGCTCTGCATACGTCATGGTTCGTTTCCGACAATATTCGGCACAGACGAACGCGACGTTCACAGGCTGTAAATTGTCGTTAACTGCCGAAAATTAGGGAGATTTGCGGCCGTTTCGGGGTCGGAAATCCCAATTTTCATGCAGTGATACCTCGGTTGTAACGAGTGGTTATTTCAGTCAAAGTTGCTCTTCTATCAGCTTGAATCAGTCGGCCCATTCTCCTCTGACCTCTAGCATCAACAAGGCATTTTCGCCCACAGGACTGCCGCATACTGGATGTTTTTCCCTTTTCAGACCATTCTTTGTAAACCCTAGAAATGGTTGTGCATGAAAATCCCAGTAACTGAGCAGATTGTGAAATACTCAGACCGGCCCGTCTGGCACCAACAAGCATGCCACGCTCAAAATTGCTTAAATCACCTTTCTTTCCCATTCTGACATTCAGTTTGGAGTTCAGGAGATTGTCTTGACCAGGACCACACCCCTAAATGCATTGAAGCAACTGCCATGTGATTGGTTGATTAGATAATTGCATTAATGAGAAATTGAACAGGTGTTCCTAATAATCCTTTAGGTGAGTGTATATGCCTATAGTTTTTCTAATTATATATATATATAATTAAAAATTAATTAAACTAACACTATTTAAATGCTGACCCTCTAGCGGTTAAAAAACAAAATTGCAAAATATTGTAGGTTTTGGTTGTGATTCAGCTCTGTGTGCGGATGAATATGACCCCTCACAATAATTAGTGCTTTTTTACACTGAACTCTGTTAGAGAGCTAGATATGGCAAATTATCTGTTCAATAAAACACAGTGCTCATCTGTCGAGTGATAAACATTTCAAATCCCTCTGTTGTAAAAAGTCAAACCAGTATTGATTCTTGTTTTATTACAAGCTCTGTTGCGTTTTCTTTTGGCCAGCAGACGCTCCTGTAAAGCATGTGTTTAAAACTGGTGATCCCTATGAGGTTTGAGATTTATCTGCTCCATATCAACCTTTCTGGCTCTTTGTGACAAATGACCTGTCACTCCCATTATACACGCATCAAAGTAGCTGGAGCAACTCTTCTCTAATAACAGATATGACGAGACATGCACGGGCCAACCAGATCTCACGAATTTTAAGATTTTTGCTAAATCACACATATTTTACGAGTTGCCCAATTCGTACGAATGACCTACACCTGACCCCGCCCCTAAACCTATACCCATCACGTGGGATTAGACAAATCATACGAATTCGTACGAGTGAGGTCGGGTGAATTCGCACAAATTGGTCGTGAAATAGCGTCGCACGGGCGAGTAAAAGGCTATGTACACAATTTCCCAACTATCCCGACAGGTCTAGAATTTAAACACTTATAACAGGCTTACCATAGTGAATCAGGGTAAGACAAAAACATGTTCTGGAAGAAGTATTGATGATGTATTGCTTCATTATGTAAATTGGATTTTAATTTTCAAATATTTTTTCTTGAACATTATTTAAATGATCATTTTGAACAGAAAAAAAAGTTATATAGTGTAGGCCTACCTTTAATTAAAACTAAATCCATAAAATGATGGCACCTCTAAAAGGTTCTATGAAGCACCTGATAGAATCTTTTCTTCTGAGAGTGTAAACTCCAGAACAGCAAATGTGAAATAGTATACCTGGATATTTACCTGGATGCCTGTATTAACCGTCTTTGAAAGCTGCGGGCTAGAAATCATCGACAACTCACTGCAACCAGATGATGATGAACTTGAGCGCTCCTGAAATCTCTTTGCAGCAAGTGAACTGCACGGGCTGAAAACCTCCGTCAAGCTGTAGCGGCTTTGATTGAGCATCTGTGATGAGAAACAATGCCAGTTCAAGTCTCACCAGATCACAAAAACGCTGAAAACACTTTTATGCTAATGAAAAAACAAACAAATATACATTGTTATGCAATAGAAAGAGGCGTAGAGGAACAGTTCACCCGAAAAGGACAATTATCATAATTTACTCATTTCAAACCTTGATGCAGATTTTAATTATTATTTTTTTGTCCATGCAATTAAGGTCAATGGTGTTCAGCCAGTCTTCACATATTTGAAATAGTCAATCTAAAATGTAACATTCCTGCTGGAATACAAAGTCAAGTCAATTTGATATTTTTTATGCATCAATATGAAGTATGGGTAGGCCTACTTACAAATTGAAGTCACTGATTACAAATTACATGTTGTTTACAAATTACACTATTTTTTTTTTTTTTTTGTATTCTAACTACTTTTTGATTACTTTTAAATTACGTTTGACTTAACTTGTTTATTACATTGAATTGAATAGGATAAAATTGTAGCATATTGATATAAAAATGCAGAAATAAATATATTCTTTATCATTTTTATCAACAACATGAAGTGCATTACACATTCAATACGTCAGGGTTTCCTAATCTGGGGTTCGTGAAGAAACTGCATGTGAGTTTCATGAAAAGCTAATAATAAAATAAATCATAAAAATTTCAAATAATTTTTAAATAATTATAATTATAATGAAAATGTGTTTGAAAGACAAACGCCTTCCATAGACATAGCAATACAATGACTGACTGAGTGCTAATTCAAATAAAAATGAATGTTTAAAACATGGAAAAGAAGAATTAGGGAAAATCACTAAATGATGAAATGACTGTTCATTAAACTCTAAACGGAGACCTTGCAGCCGTGGAGAACAAATCCATCAAGGAAACAAACATACCGGTGGTAACTATAAAGACATTCATGGACCTACTCCTGTAAACCCTGTTTTTAAAAAACATCGCAGTTTTAAACTTTTTAAAACAGTAAATCATTCTAGAGTCATCTGGGATCCCCAAAAGAAACCCAGGGGAATATTAGGAGGGCATCTAAATATCCGTAGTGTAATGTCTAAAATTGAACAAGTTAAACATTCTGTCTCTGTCTTTCAGAAACATAAGAACTCACCATCGGCAGCTTTGAATATACCCGGATATAATTTATTTAGACGAGATAGAGTTAAGGGATGAGGTGGTGGAGTCATGGTTTATCTGAAGAATAATATTCATTGCACCCAGATTCAACTATCTAATGTAAATCTGGAATATATTGGATTATCTATTACTCTCTCTTCTCAAATGTCTTTTGTTATGTTTTTACTCTATCGTCCACCTTCTTCTACCAATACCTTCTATGATGAATTTAAAAGGTTACTCAAAGAATGTAATTCAAAACAAGAAGTTTTACTCTTAGGTGATTTTAACATAAATTGGGACGACAAGAGAAACAGGAATTCTTTAAAAAGAATTACAGATAATATGGATTTTACACAACTAATTAAAGGTCCTATTAGAATAACAGCATCTTCACAGATGCAAATTGATTTACTTTTCACAAACAGGCCAGAAAGAGTTGAGAAAACATATCATTTCAATAATAGATTTCGGACAAATAAATATCATTCTCAGCATTCTAGAATTCCTAAAAGCGAACTTGAGAATTTCCAAATGACTATAAATAAAACAAATTGGAATGAAATTATAGTTGGGAGGAATGTAGAGGAAGATAGTGAGAGATTTATAAACACAATTCAGAGTATAGCACAAAAATTCACAAAAACATCCCAAGGTACGAAAAAGAGTAAAAAGAACTGTCTACCATGGTTGAGTGCAGACTTACTGAAACTGATGAAGGACCGAGATCGTGTACTAAAAGATTTTCTGAAGTTCAAATTGCCAATTGATAGACAAAAGTTTATAATGTTACGTAATAGGGTTACTCGAGAATTAAGAAAGGCTAAAGCTAATTTTTTTATTAGTATTATCCATGAGTCTAGAGGTAACACTACACAAATCTGGGAGCATATTAAGAAATGAATTGGTGTAAATAACAGTGGATCATCAAAGCAACTACAGTTAAAGTTACATGGTAAAATATCTGAGGATCCCTTTGAAATTGCTGAAGCTTTTAACAGATACTTCGTAGACTCTGTAGGTGAGATTACTCAAAGTTTCACTGAAACAAAGGATAATATTTTAGTGGACTGTCAGTTCCAAACTTTTAAACCCCAATTCTGTTTAAGTAACATCTCCGAGCAGGAGGTATTAAGGATAATTAAAACACTTAAGACTACCAAAGCTAAGGACTGTTACAGAATGGACTCTATAATGCTTAAGTCGTTAAAGGACTGCTTAGCTCCATCTATTATAAATATCATAAACCTTTCAATATCTCAAGGGATTTTTCCAAATACATGGAAAACTGCTATTGTGTCACCAATTTTTAAAGCAGGAGATCCCCAGATTATCAGTAACTATAGACCTATCAGTATTTTACCTGTTGTATCTAAGGTGATGGAGAAGTGGGTTTCGGAAAAAAATAGTTTTTTATTTGAACAACAGTGACTTTAGCCTGCATCCTATGCAATTTGGTTTTAGAGCTCACCATTCAACAGAGACTGCTACCCTTTTCCTTTTGGAAAATATTAAATCCATGATGGATTGTGGGAGCAATTTTCTTGGACCTTAAAAAGGCCTTTGACACTGTAAATCATGGAATACTTATTAACAAGTTAGCTTCTTTTAATTTTTCCAATGATACCATTAAGTGGTTTGATTCATATCTAAAGGGAAGAACAAATTATGTAAAGGTCCAAAATCACAAATCCACTTCTTATACAAATAATGCTGGTGTTCCGCAAGGATCTATACTTGGGCCACTGTTGTTCAGTCTTTATGTTAATGATTTGCCTTTGGTTTGTCCTGATGTAGAAATTCTATTATATGCTGATGATGCTGTTATTTATGTACATAGCAGCACAAAACAGCAAGCTGCTTTAAAACTAACCAGTGCAATGAATTATATCACAACATGGCTTGACAGATCATGTCTAACGTTAAATGTTGGTAAAACGGTTAGCATGTTCTTTTCAAAGCGACCATGTAGCGTTCCAGACCCTGACATAATGATATCAGGTCAAAATTTGCAAGTTGTGACTGAATACAAGTGTCTGGGTGTTTGGATTGATTCGAATCTTGAATATGTGCAAACGAGTTAGATTCAATTTAAGTAATTTTAGATTTGTTAGGGATTCATTCACCTTTGAAACTGCTATGATATATATGAATGCCATGATTATCCCGCATTTTACATATTGTTTGACAAGCTGGGCACAAGCTAACAAGTCTACAATGAGGTCACTTGAAAGTCTTTATAAACATACTCTTAAAGTTTTAGTTCAGAAACCTAATAGTTTTCACACTTGTCAAATTTTAAAGGAACACTTCGACTTTTTGGGACTTTAGCTTATTCACCGTATCCCCCAGAGTTAGATAAGTCCATACATACCTTTTTCATCTCCGTGCGTGCTGTAAGTCTGTTTGACGCACCCACCGCTAGCCTAGCTTAGCACAAAGACTGGATGTAAATGGCTACAGCTAGCATACTAATCCCAATAAGTGACAAAATAACGTTGTGATTTGTATAGTCACAGTGTGTACAAATAACATGGTCATATGAGACACAGCCATTTTTTAAACGTTTAAATACTGGGAACTATTTTCTCAGAAGGCGAAGCACTGCTACTTGGGCGGAGTGATGAGCGCAGCACCCGAGAAGTGCCGTTCCGTCAACAAAACCAACGTGACTAACTAGCTAGTAGTAGCGAACGTGATTCGTGATCATGGCTGACTTTGAGGAATTGTCAGAGGATTTTTATTTGGTATCAAACCAAGATCCAGAACCATATCGTTTTGAGCCAGAATACACAGACGAGGAGTTACAAACTTTGGAAGCTGATAGACAAGATGCCGAACAGACTGAGGTCGAGGGGAGAATCAGAACGGGAGTAGCCTACTATTTCACAAACAAGGTCACTGTTTCTCAAAAATGAAAACTGCCCATTAAACTTTGCATTTACTATCTAGTAATTGCTGACTCTATTACTCCAACTCTGAGCGAACTCTCTGCTCCTCACCACGGCGCTTCTCGGGTGCTGCGCTAATCACTCCGCCCAAGTAGCAGTGCTTCGCCTTCTGAGAAAATAGTTCCCAGTATTTAAACGTTTAAAAAATGGCTGTGTCTCATATGACCTTGTTATTTGTACACACTGTGACTATACAAATCACAACATGTAAATAGGAAAATGTTGGCGTTATTTTGTCACTTATTGGGATTAGTATGCTAGCTGTAGCCATTTACATCCAGTCTTTGTGCTAAGCTAGACTAGCGGTGGGAGCGTCAAACAGACTTACTGCACGCACGGAGATGAAAAAGGTATGTATGGACTTATCTAACTCTGGGGGATACGGTGAATAAGCTAAAGTCCCAAAAAGTCGAAGTGTTCCTTTAAATACCCATAGACTTCTGAGCTGGGAAAACTTCATCACTTACAGTAATCTTTGTCTAGTCTATAAGATATTGCATAGTACGGCCCCACCTCCACTGAAGAGATTTGTTATGCAGAGAGCAGGCACTCATGTCACCAGAGGTATCACAAGAGGGGACTGTATCATTCCCACTCGAAAAAGTGCCTTTAGTCAGTCAGCGTTCTCTGTAACAGCAACTAAACAGTGGAATCTATTGCCAAGGACGATACGAGAAACAGACACTTATCGTTCTTTTACTGGTCAGCTTATGAACTGGCTAATTGATAATCAGATATGTGCACATTAGACTATTGACTGTCTACTGAGAATTGTTGCTTGTTAGCAGATTGTCTTGTGTCAGACTTTGACATTTCTCATTATGTTTTAGCCTATATTGTGTGCTGACGTTGCTTGTTACTTATTGTGGTGTGTTGTATCTGTTTTATTATTACTTTTCTATGTTGTTATTACTTGTGGACTGTAAAAAAGTCATTTTATGTGGTTTTTTTGATATGCTGATTTTAGGTTGCCTTTATAATAACTGGCCAGGGACAACAGATGAAAATTAGCCTGTTGAGCTAACTCTGGCTCATTTACAGTTATTTTACTGTTAATTAATGAGCACTGTCCCTATAAAATAAACAAAATGAATGATTTACTGCCATTGTGTGAATAATATATAATCATGTTATCAATAAAAAGTAATTGTAGTCTAAATTTTTTTTTAATCTGATTAGATTACATGTAATTAGTTAGTACCCAGCACTACACATTAATATCCTTAAAAAAATGACACGCTTCACCTTTAAGCATTAAGCTTGTCTATCAGCCTCTGAATGACTCATAAGTGATTCATATTTTTATTCAGTACTTGTATCAATTCTTTTTAACACCAATTTCTGTGATATGTTCATACATCCTCTGGAAACAATTAGTTTACAGATATATATATCCTAAAACCAAATCATACAAATCAAGGAACGATGTCTTTCTGAAGGATGTTGTTTGCGTGAGAAGTGGATCATTATTCACTCAATAGAGAGCGGCTCAGTGGCTGTTTGCCCTCAGCTTTTTTTTCTGTTTGAACAAACAACTTTATTCTGTAAAAAGATTTATGCATGACCACAGTGACACCCGACTGCAACTTCCTGATCTGAAAAACATCAAAATATAAACAAGGGCTTTTCATCTCAGTGAAGGGCTGACAGAAAAGCTATGATTAATGAGAGAGAGAGAGAGAGAGAGAGAGAGAGAGAGAGAGAGAGAGAGAGAGAGAGAGAGAGAGAGAGAGAGAGAGAGAGAGAGAGAGAGAGAGAGAGAGAGAGAGAGAGAGAGAGAGAGAGAGAGAGAGAGATGGGTTGTTTATTGTTTAAGATGCATTTTCTACTCAAGTCTAGCCAGACAAGCATGAATATTAATGAAAATGTTGTGTAATGTCAGTTTATGTAAAGCTAACTCATTTATATTAATAGAAGGTTTTGGAAGGTGCAACAGGAAATGAGATGATGTGGTAAAAGAAAATCTGCTGTAATGTTAAAGTCAGTTGCTCTACACATTTCAACATTTGTCTGTTACACAAACACAACATATAGCGGTTAAAGGAATAGGTCACCTAAGCTTGTGTCATTCCAAACACTTATGATTTTCAACTGTAGAACAAAAATGGAGAAATAATGAAGAATCGTACTCTTGTTCCCCCCCCCCCCCCCCCCTATACATTGCAATGAATGGGAACTGAAGCTTTAAAAAGGATGTAAAAGCACCATAAAAGAGATTATTTTAAAAGTGTAAGCCTTCTGAAGTCCTAAAATAGCTTTGGGTGAGAAACTGTGAGTGGATTCAGCTCTGTCTAAATCAGGAAAAAAAAAAATCATTATTTGATTCAAATCTTTTCAATGATACACTTGATCCAGTGCACAATAATGTTGTGAATTATCTGTTCACAAATTGGACATGGTTCTGTGAAAGCTAGTGAAAGATACAGTAGGACAAACGGCAAGATTTTTAGTAATGACTAAAATGTTATGTTTCTTACACAAAGATGACATATAACTTCAGAGTAAAGTGCACAAGGTATGGACCAGTTTTATGATATTTTTTAAGGTCCTTTTTTGGTGCTTAAAAAAAATAGTTTTTATTAACTGCAATTGCATAAAAAGAGCATCCCAAACATCAATAAATAAATACTTTTTTTTTTAAATTATTATTCCTTTTGCTTTCCAAGAAAAAAAAAAAAAAGTTATATAGTTTTGGAAGAACATGAGTAAATAATGACAACATTTTAAAATTAATTTTAAAGTGAGGTACATCGCATAGTCCAATTTCTGATGCATTTTTTTTTTTTTTTTACAAACAGTTATTTTAGTATAATTTAAATACTATTATAGTTTTTTTCTTTCTTTTTTTTCAGTTTCAATCATTTTGTTATGCTTTTATAATTATTTCTTTAAAATGTTATAATTTTAGTACTTATTTAGTATAACTCATTTCATTTAAGTGTAAGGTCAAGTTTTCATTTATATTTTATTCCATCTTTATTTAAATGTAAAAAATTGTTTTAGTTAGCAAATAACAACAATGTTTACAAACACTGTAGGAGCACAAATCTTTACTTTGACTCGCTGCTAAATTTTATGCAAATATTATGCATAAAACCTGTTCCAAGATATATCTGATCTGACACGGAAATACAAACAGAATAAGTGCGTGTCACAGCCTTAAACTTTGTTATTGTCAATTATTGGCTGTGCATGAAATGAATTGTGATTCCTGCATACTGTAAATACACTGACACCACCTCATTCAGCAGAATTAACAATGACATTTAAATTCTGTTCATGAATTTCGGTTTGAGACGGAATTTCATCAATGAATCATTTTGATCTCCATTGTTAGAAGTTAGTAATGTGTGCAATACAGATGATTCATATCAAGCAAACAAACAGAGCTCTCTGGTTTCTTTCTCTCCATTTCTAGGTCAGAAATGAGTGGTGCAGAGACTTAACGGTTCGGCTGGTCAAATGTTGGATCATCCTCGAACTACCAATGAAAGAGCGTTCACACAGACACACACCATACCGAGAGAAAAAGAGTGTGGTGGTGCTGGTGGGGGGTGAGAGAGAGAGAGAGAGAGAGAGAGAGAGAGAGAGACGCTACAGATGCAGGAGGTGGTGCTTGGACACATTTTAGAGGCGTAAAGGCCTGCCTCATTTGGTGCAGATCAGATCATTTACAAAAAAGCCACATCCACCACTCAAAACAAGAGAAAGTCGCCGCCGTCTACTGCCAGCATCCTCACCATCCTGCCGCCGGCTGTTGCATCAACAACACGTAGCCGGCCATGAGTCCCGGCAGTGTACGCGGCACGCTGGACGCCAGCAACGTAACCTGGGCTCTGTCGGAGCGCTCCGTGCTGCAGCCCATGTGGGATTACCTCCAGCAGAACCACGAGAGCAGCTTGCGCTCCCCGCTGTTTCCCGTCGTCCTCTCGGTGTCCATGTACCTGGTGCTGGTGTTCTTCTACACCGTGCTGGACCTGCTGGCGCCCACCTGGCCCTCCATCCGCCGCTACCAGATCCACCAGGACCGCGCCGTCACCTGGTCCAACATCGGAGCCACTTTGGCGCTCACCACGTACAACCATCTGCTCTACATCTTCCCCGCCGCCGTGGCCCAGTGGATCTGGCGTCCGCCTGTGCCGCTGCCCCGCGAGGCGCCCACGCTCACCGCCTTCCTGCTGGGCATCGTGGGCTGCACCGTGGTGTTCGACTTCCAGTACTACCTGTGGCACCTTCTGCATCACCGCGTGGGCTGGTTGTACCGCACCTTCCACGCGCTCCACCACCAGTACCGGCAAACCTTTAGCCTGGTCACGCAGTACCTGTCGGCATGGGAGCTCTTCAGCGTGGGCTTCTGGACCACCGTGGATCCTTTGCTGCTCCAGTGTCACTGTCTCACCGCCTGGGCGTTCATGCTGTTCAACATCTGGGTGTCCACCGAGGACCACTGCGGGTACGACTTCCCTTGGGCGATGCACCGTCTGGTTCCCTTCGGTCTTTGGGGCGGCGCGCTGCGGCACGACGCTCACCATCAGCAGCCGGGCACCAACTTTGCGCCTTTCTTCGCTCACTGGGACTGGCTGGGGGGCACGGCGACCATGCCGGCTCCCGCGAAGACAAAAACACAGAGAGAAAAGGACGAAAAGGAAGCCTGAGGCTCGCTTTCCCTTTCACACCCTCGCTCTCATCTCTCTCCTTTCGCTCCATCTGTCCCGCCCTGTCTCACACATTCCCCCCGTCGCTATTCATCTTCTCCCCGAACCGCAGATCAAGTGTCTTACTAACAAACCAGTAGAGGAGAAACATTCCCAATGGTTCTTGAATGTATAAAGTGTCTTTTCTTGCAAATCTATCTATTTTTCTAAAATGTAAAAAAAAAAAAAAAAAAACTCTTCAGCATTGGCCAATTTTTGGGGGTTTTGTGGGATATCTCAGGTTAGTAGTTTTGGCCTTATGTTCGCGATGTCTTTTTAAATGGCTTGTGTCCAATGCTTGTTATTGTATTTTTCACTAGACTTCAGTCAATAAAATGCTGTTGTTTGTTAAGTTTACCTTCAGCTGTGTTGATATGCATTTGAGGACCTTTGCAACCTTTGGATTGCTCTAAAAAAAGCACTGACCGTTACAAACGTTAGAGGAGAGGAGCGAATGAAGTAACATTGTGTGAACACACAGGCATGTTAGCTAACAGTGATTGCTAGAAAGCGCAAAGACTACTTACATCATCACTGGTGCTGCTTGCTTTCCTAATATAAAGAAAAAATGCTCAAAGCACAGACAATATGAGCTTGCTAATTAGGCTGACACAGCAATTGTAAAGTTTAAAGGTACAGATCACCCAAAAATTAGAGTTTTATCACTTTAATCGACCTCATGTCATTCCAACTTCATATTATGGTCTTTCTTCCAAGAAACACAAAATGAGATGTTCGGCAAGAAAGTCTGAGCTGTGATTTAAAAAAGCACAATATTTCAAGTCTTCTGAAGCCATACAATATAATTATGTGAGAAACAGACCAAAATTTACGCCACCAGACCTTGTGTTCATTTCAAAAGTGGCACCTTCTAATGCATCATGCCAGGTGGGACGTCAAAAAGGCTCAATGCTATTGGTTCTCTCTCGTCACATGACAGTTTTAAAAAATGACATTTAAGAAATGCATAAGGCTTAAAGGGATAGTTTGTGCAACATTTTTAATTTTGTCATTCTCACACTCATGTCATTCCAACTCACATATTATTTTCTTTCTTCTATGAAACACAAAATCAGATGTTCGGTAGAATGTCAGAGCTTCTCTTTCAGTGAGAGTGGATGGTGATTTTTTTTGGCACTTTTTTGACAAATCACACCAGGACGCTGTTGGTTCTACCATGTCACATGACCAATCATGATATGGAAAGTTTAAAACAAAAAGTGACTGTAAATGACATTTGAGAACTGCAAGGCTTAAAAATAAAAATATTTAAATTTATTAAAAATATATTTTGAAGAACGTCAGACTCAAATTGCATGGACAAAAACTGCTGAAACACAACAAAATAATTTCTTTCATGTTCTGCAGAGGAACATTTTGCGCAAACTATCTCTTTACATTTTTGTCTGTTTCTCATACAAATCTATTAAAAAGCTTCAGAAAACTTGGAGTAAGAGTCATATAGACTACTTTTATGGGTTGATACGACAATGGGGGGAACATAAACGATTACAAAACTCATGAACTATAAGAACAATGTGTTTACACTTCAGGATATGGATGTCCAACCGGCCTGAACATAAGCCACAGCGTGCAGTGTTTGTTTTCTGCCATCGTTCGGTTCTATGCCACACTATGCTATTCGACAGTTTTACATAAGAGAAGCCCGCAGAGGATCTGGGCTGAGATCAGTCTACAGCCAAAGCTGAGAGGCAATGCTAATTAATCATCTTCTCTTTCAGCCTCCTACTGATCCCTCTGGCACATGGAGAATAGCTCCTCATGCTTTAAAAGAGAGAGAGAGAGAGAGAGAGAGAGAGAGAGAGAGAGAGAGAGAGAGAGAAATTCAGATAAAGTTGGCTTATGACACCAGGAACTGAACACTTTCAAATATGATTCAGATTTTTTCCACAGTAAGATACCAGCATGCGATGTCAAATAACGGAAGACCTTTAGCAAAGGGGGCAGAGGTGCTATCTGTAACCTTTAACTAGCTCGGAGGAGGCCAAATAAACAAACAAACATAAAAATCTGCGCTTTTGCTGCATTTGTGCATGCGAGGCTGAGCAGTACCTGGCTCTCGTCCAGCAGCTCAGTATCTCTGAAGACCTCAGGCTGAGCTCTCTAAACAGTAAGTTGTTATCTGCAGCTCAGCACAGGAAACCTTGGACCATTTCCCATCAGGCATTATTGTGGACGCCTCCCCCTCTGGCACTGCAACAGAGGGGTCCTTTAGGAATGTGGAAACTGGGAGAAAATGTGGACTGTGTTTTAAACAAGTAGTTATGCAGGAGAGATAAGATAATTCTGAGACACACAAATGGGTTAAATGTGTACATCTGAGTGATTTGACATTATATCATCTGCTCATTAGAATAATCTATGATCTATTGTAAATGATAACCAGAAACATTTTCACCTTCCATTTACATGTGTATTGAACAATGAGATACATAGATCACTCAAACTGACATTAACGTACCAAGAAATAAACTCACTTCTGGTTCTGAATACAAAATAGGCCTATGTCTCAGAGGAAAGTATTACAGTTTACAGTTCACTGATCTGATTGGCTAATGTATAAAGCATAATGTATAATGTTAAATTTTTGCAGTATATACTGTGGACATTATACACATGTTCTGTATGCAACATCCAGATGACATACTACATCTGCCAAAATTTGCAACACAGCAGAGCACACTATAATGCATAATCTCTCTCTCTTTCTTTGACTGCCAATAGTGGCACATTTTTACTCAAAAACTGGATTATTGCAAAATAAGCATACTGCCTTTTGAAACATATTGTTTCATACTGCATATTTTACATATTATTTAAAAATAGTAGGTACACAGTATATACTGTGCAGTATACTGGTGCTCCACTCTGAACAGCCACTGAATACATGACAAAACAAGTGCTGCACTTACAAGATCTGTGCATTAGATGTCGCTGTGTTCAAAACTCATCCATCAATTGACTAAAAGTCAGAAATAATTGTAGTCATTCATTATAAAAGATCAAATTATGAAATAGAGTACGCACACACACACACACACACACACACACACACACACACACACACACACACACACACACACACACACACACACACACACACAGGAACATTTGTAAGGCTATAATTTGTCAAATAAAATTATCCAAAATGCAGTACCACCACAAAAATAAATTGGTGACACTGACACATTGAAAATGTAAACACACACACACATACACGCATACACACACACAGGAACATTTGTAAGGCTATAATTTGTCAAATAAAATCATCCAAAATGCAGAACCACTACAAATATAAAGTGGTGTGGTGATACTGGCACATCGACAATGTGTACTCACACACACTCTCTCTCTCTCTTTATCTCTCAGACACACACACACACACACAATTGTGTGTGTGTCTAGAATCTAGAATTAGATTAAAAATAAATGATTGAAATAAATGATAAAATCTTAAGACTCCAACATTTCTCTTTGTAACATTTTGTTCAGGTTTGGTTCTAATCATAATGTAACATTATTGAAAAACTGGGGTTTTTTGGTACAAAAAAATGCTAAACTTTGACAAAAATATATTATTTTTGTTATAATTGTGATTTTATAATATTTAGATATGAATCCAACTGAATCCAACTTGTGAAAAGATATATTTCAGGTAGTCTAATAGCAAATAGCATATACTGGAGCTCTATAGCCATATAGTGGTTAAAATTATTATTTTTTATTTTAAAACTGCATTTTCCAAAAAATGGGCAAAAATGTTATTAAACCATTTAAAATTATCCATGTTATCCCCATGAATGAAAGTTAGAAATCTGGATCTTTTATAAAGTGAATTTTACATCAAATGCTGTTTTTTTTGTAAAAAGGCTATTTAAATATTTATTTATTTATAGAAATTTAAAAAATATCATAAATTCTCCAAAAACTGCACAAATGTTGAGTAAAAACATTAACAAACAGAATAAAATTACATTTGTAAAAAAAAAAAAAACTATTATCTTGTTACAAAATTAAATGTTATTGTCTGGGGTCTCTAGAGACCCCACAAACCTCAAGTGTAGACATAAATAAAGACCATCAGAGGGTTAAGCAATTTTGAGCGTGGCATGGTTGTTGGTGCCAGACAGGCCGGTCTGAGTATTTCACAATCTGCTCATTTACTGGGATTTTCACGCAAAACCATTTCTAGGGTTTACAAAGAATGGTGTGAAAAGGGAAAAACATCCAGTATGCGGCAGTCCTGTGGGCGAAAATGCCTTGTTGATGCTAGAGGTCAGAGGAGAATGGGCCGACTGATTCAAGCTGATAGAAGAGCAACTTTGACTGAAATAACCACTCGTTACAACCGAGGTATGCAGCAAAGCATTTGTGAAGCCGCAACACGCACAACCTTGAGACGGATGGGCTACAACAGCAGAAGACCCCACCGGGTACCACTCATCTCCACTACAAATAGGAAAAAGAGGCTACAATTTGCACAAGCTCACCAAAATTGGACAGTTGAAGACTGGAAAAATGTTGCCTGGTCTGATGAGTCTCGATTTCTGTTGAGACATTCAGATGGTAGAGTCAGAATTTGGCGTAAACAGAATGAGAACATGGATCCATCATGCCTCCATCATGCCATCATGTTACTACTGTGCAGGCTGGTGGTGGTGGTGTAATGGTGTGGGGGATGTTTTCTTGGCACACTTTAGGCCCCTTAGTGCCAATTGGGCATCGTTTAAATGCCACGGCCTACCTGAGCATTGTTTCTGACCATGTCCATGTTTTTATGACTCTCAGGAATGCTAACAAGTAACTAACTCTGACACAGATATCAGAACAAACTCTCCTGCATTAATTTATTGATGAACTGACTAACATGAAATGAACATGCATTCCAGTTCATTTTGAGAATGATTTACTGTTGTGTGTTTTGTCTTTTAATAATTCTGTTGATACTATGATCTCTTTGATACTATGTAGTTATTACAGGACCAACTGTCAATGTAACCCCACTTATACCATGTTTGGACTTGATAAATTGGTACTTTGAAGATCGAAATGATTGTGTACATGATATGCCAATAGCTGTGCAACACATTAGTATTACTAAGAATCTTCCTTAGTAGTGTCATTAAACACCAATCCAGCATGCCAGTCCGAAAGAGCATGTTTAAGACAAAGGCTTGTAAATCCTGGTGACAGAGGAAACTCCCGCCAGAAATTCTACCCTTCTCATTGGGTGAACTAGCCTTCATAGGGCTGTCCTTTGTCAAGCTTTAAAAGTCACTGACCACAAGATCCGACCCTCTTAGCTCTTGTCCTCGGACCTAAACTGCAGCTTCAAGTGAATCCTGTGGGGGGGCCCTTTGCAAGTATCTATTTTTATGAGGTGCGCTGAAAATGATAAACTTATGGTTATTCTGATACAAAAATACAGTGAGGAAAATAAGTATTTGAACACCCTGCTATTTTGCAAGTTCTCCCACTTAGAAATCATGGAGGGGTCTGAAATTGTCATCGTAGGTGCACGTCCACTGTGAGAGACATAATCTAAAAAAAAAAATCCAGAAATCACAATGTATGATTTTTTCACTATTTATTTGTATGATACAGCTGCAAATAAGTATTTGAACACCTGAGAAAATCAATCTAAGTTAATATTTGGTACAGTAGCCTTTGTTTGCAATTACAGAGGTCAAACGTTTCCTGTAGTTTTTCACCAGGTTTGCACACACTGCAGGAGGGATTTTGGCCCACTCCTCAACACAGATCTTCTCTAGATCAGTCAGGTTTCTGGGCTGTTGCTGAGAAACACAGAGTTTGAGCTCCCTCCAAAGATTCTCTATTGGGTTTAGGTCTGGAGACTGGCTAGGCCACGCCAGAACCTTGATATGCTCCTTACAGAGCCACTCCTTGGTTATCCTGGCTGTGTGCTTCGGGTCATTGTCATGTTGGAAGACCCAGCCTCGACCCATCTTCAATGCTCTAACTGAGGGAAGGAGGTTGTTCTCCAAAATCTCGCAATACATGGCCCCGGTCATCCTCTCCTTAATACAGTGCAGTCGCCCTGTCCCATGTGCAGAAAAACACCCCCAAAGCATGCTGCTACCACCCCCATGCTTCACAGTAGGGATGGTGTTCTTGGGATGGTACTCATCATTCTTCTTCCTCCAAACACGTTTAGTGGAATTATGACCAAAAAGTTCTATTTTGGTCTCATCTGACCACATGACTTTCTCCTATGACTCCTCTGGATCATCCAAATGGTCATTGGCAAACTTAAGACGGGCCTTGACATGTGCTGGTTTAAGCAGGGGAACCTTCCGTGCCATGCATGATTTCAAACCATGACGTCTTAGTGTATTACCAACAGTAACCTTGGAAACGGTGGTCCCAGCGCTTTTCAGGTCATTGACCAGCTCCTCCCGTGTAGTTCTGGGCTGATTTCTCACCTTTCTTAGGATCATTGAGACCCCACGAGGTGAGATCTTGCATGGAGCCCCAGTCTGAGGGAGATTGACAGTCATGTTTAGCTTCTTCCATTTTCTAATGATTGCTCCAACAGTGGACCTCTTTTCACCAAGCTGCTTGGCAATTTCCCCGTAGCCCTTTCCAGCCTTGTGGAGGTGTACAATTTTGTCTCTAGTGTCTTTGGACAGCTCTTTGGTCTTGGCCATGTTAGTAGTTGGATTCTTACTGATTGTATGGGGTGGACAGGTGTCTTTATGCAGCTAACGACCTCAAACAGGTGCATCTAATTTAGGATAATAAATGGAGTGGAGGTGGACATTTTAAAGGCAGACTAACAGTTCTTTGAGGGTCAGAATTCTAGCTGATAGACAGGTGTTCAAATACTTATTTGCAGCTGTATCATACAAATAAATAGTTAAAAAATCATATATTGTGATTTCTGGATTTTTTTTTTTTAGATTATGTCTCTCACAGTGGACATGCACCTACGATGACAATTTCAGACCCCTCCATGATTTCCAAGTGGGAGAACTTGCAAAATAGCAGGGTGGTCAAATACTTATTTTCCTCACTGTAGATCTTGCTCCATAGTTCTATTTCCTGTTTCCGGTTACACATCACTCACCCCTTTACCTATGCATGTATGTATGTATGGATGTATGAATGTATTTATGTGTGTTAGTTATGTTTATTATTTAGTTAATAAAATTTGTGCACAATTATGAATTTGATTTCTGATCCTCTGTTTGCATACAAAGTCCCTTTTACGATTTTGATCTTATTACAGTATGCTCTAATTTCTGTACATGCTAAGGAATAATTATCTTCCAGTGACGAGGAAAGATACATTGTTCTTAGAATAATTAATAATCAATCAGTTTGTTGGAACTGATTAATTGATTGTAATATTAATTTGGCTTACCTCAAAGTTAATCTAATTAACTGACCCAAATATTAATAATTAATCATAATTGGTAATTATGGATTATTATTAATATTTCCCATTTGAGCTAATATCGTTACATATATGTTTAATTTATTAAACAACCATGAAGACACATCATGGCCATATTCCAGGATGGCAAGGCCTAGATTCATCACATTCAGATTGTGTAATAATGGTTGAGAGGGAGCATGACGAATCATTTTCACACATGAATCGGCTCCTGACCTTAAATTCATTCAAGTCTTTGGGATGTGCTGGAGGAGACTTTACAGAGTGCTGGACTCTTGCATTGTCAATACAAGATCTTGACCAAAAATTTATGCACTTCTTGAAGGAAATAAATGTTGTGATGTTATTTCCATCAAGAGGTGCATATATATATATAAATGATGCACCAAAACATGATGCAAATACAGCTATATCTCAGGAGAAAAAGTGTGTGAAAGGTGAACTCTCTCATTATTTGACTGGCGGCAACAACAAACATGATTCAACATGCTCATTGAACTGGTTTGACCAGTCATTGTGTTTATACTATACAAGACACAAAGACATTCGCAGACTGGTCCTATTTTCAAAATATAGGCCAACACACACCTGTTAAGATTCAACACACACAGCTGTAAACAATAGGTGATTGTGCGGTGAGAGCTGTCCCTTAATCTTAAACAGCAGGTGGTGGCGCGGTCTGAATATATTTAGCCGAATGAGAGACGTAGAGACTATTTTATAATATTTACACAAAACCACATTTCAGTAGTTTCCCCCATTTCAATCAGGAACTGATCTGAGATGTCAACTTCCTACAGTCATATCTGACTCATTAACACTCATTACCTTATAAGGTTATACCTGTCCGTCACAGATTCTCTCACTCTTGATCACTTCTGAGCTCTGTTCCTCCCAGGAAAATCTAAAGGTTAATAACAGTTTGTCAGACACAGGGAGGGTGGAAAGGGGGAGTGCAGACACAAAGAAAGAGAGGACAGGGGGAGGGAGAGATGAGAGAAAGAGAAGTAACGTCTTCCTCTCTGCGCTGTCAGTGTTATGCAATAGGAACTTCACTCGCTTTAAACACTGCCGGTCTCTTATAAACAGCATATAGTCTAAAGTTCACAATCTTTCTGTCTTTTAAAAGAGCTAGTTTGCTTTTTACCTTAAAATACCGATACAGGAAAACATAAAAGTGGTGTTTGCTAAGGCAAGTGTCACTATTACTCATAGCTACTTCAAGTTCGACATTTTTGAACAAACATCGAGGCCTAAGTAAACTTGCATCCTACATTGTGTATACGCTACTGTTTTCTGAGGAAACGTTTGCTTTGACTATAAGTGAACCAATTTACAGTTGGTTGAAAACAATCCTATCAATTTACACTGAAGGGGGGGCATCTGACACAACCTGAACGTATAGTGGTGTCAAGTTCTACATTGACAAAACAACTCACATTTTCTTCACAGTATGTAATCCAAACCTATATATGTGAATTATTCTCTTCAAACTAAACGCAAAATGGGAAACCTTTAAACTATAGCACATTGTTAAATTCAGACAAATTTTCATAATAGCATATATAAATCTACATGACAGTGTCACTGAGTTTACCTTCACCCACACTAAACACTTGCATGCAAATACATCCTTCTATCACACAGTCTAATGATTATTCCAATGATGCCAGCGAGAAACTGCACCCTAAATGGCACGAACAAGACCAGTGCGGTTTCCATAGCAACATCAAAAGACAAACACATCTAGAAATGGCCAGGAAGCTGTGAAGTCAAGAATCAAGAATCTGTGTGTGTGAAATTGGATCACCGAAGAGAGAGAGACAGCGTGAGAAAAAAGAGTGAGGGGAAGAGTGAGAGAGAGAGAGAGAGAGAGAGAGATTTTGTATCTTATTTGAGAGTGGTCACAGCCCAGGCTGGAGGCTACATATATCTGACTAAACACAATTCTCATCTGAGATTGGGGAAATGTAAATGAGTGAGATGAATGGACACTTTCTATTCTTCCATTCTTCCTGGAATTAATACTATACCCGGGGGGCTGGTATATGGAAGTCCGTTTCAACCTAAGAGTAAAAAGGTAATGGTGAGATACATTTGAAAATAAGAAATACAGTCACATTGCAAGATATAAGAAAAAAAAAAAATGTATGAGATATAAAGTCATTGTAAGATATATAAGACATACCAAATTAATACTTTTATTCAACAAGGGTGTATTAAATTGATCAAAAGTAACAGCATATTACAAAAGATTTATATTTCAAATGAATGATCTCTTTTGAACTTTCTATTGATCCTGAAAAAAGAAATCAGTTTTCACAAAAATATTAAGCAACATAACTGTTTTTATCATTGATAATAATAACAAATGTTTCTTGAGCAGCAAATCAGCATTAGAATGATTTCTGAAGGATCATGTGACACCGAAGAGAGTAATGATGCTGAAAATTCAGCTTTGCATCAGAGGAATAAATGACAAGATTTTACAATAAATAAGTTATTTGAAATTGCAATAATATTCCTTTTTTTTTTATTTATTTATTTTTTTTTTACTGTATTTATGGTCACATAAACGCTGCCTTGGTGAGCATAAAAACACTTACCGTCCCCAAACTTTTGAACAGTATAAATTCACAATGATAATAAATAAAGTGTGACTGAGAAACAGTCAAACATTTGTTTTGTTTTTTACTCTAAGGCAGAAATGGGCTTTTATAAGTAGAAGCCAACTCAGCCCAATAAAGAAGTTAAGTTATCAGAATCAGAAGTTAATCCGTTTCATTTATTATTAGTAACTGGCATCATATTACTATTGCTCATATACTTTGCTATTTTTATACTTATTTTAATACTTTTAACTAAGAACTACTTGCTGAACAGAAGTGTGCAAGCAATTTTCGAAGAAATCTGATTCGTATAGCTTTCAACTGGTGGATGATAAACATTTAAAAACATGTTTGAAATAAATTCTATTAAATTTGAAGTCCAAAAAAAGTCACTTCCTTCAGTTAGAAAAGAAAAAAAATCTGTGTTCAAGTTTAGACTGAAAAGGTAAAGCTAGTTAAACAGGTTTAGAGGGTTTCTATTGACACAGATAAAATTGTTAGAGAAATGCCAAATATTTGCTAAAGCAGGGAGTTGACAATGTCGCACTATCACTGATAAAAGAAGCACATTGTGAATTCACAACAGCAGCAGTTACATATACTACAGTTAGATATTTTTCAATATGAAACATGCTCATAATCAAAACAACATAGACTTGTACATTTAAAAGAGTGCTGTTCATTAAACATAAGCAGAATTTGCTAAAATTATTATATAATTGGTTTTACATTTAATAATTTACATGTATTTAGCAGATGCTTTTATCCAAAGCAATTGAATGAGGCCCATTTTGTCTCCACAAAACAGTTACTAAAAGAGTTCAAATGAACATTAACAGTTTATAGCCTCAAAGACATCATAAAGTCTTGTGTCACAAGGTTGGCTAGTTTCATATATCGCGATGATCACAGTGTTTCTAACAACAGCATATGACTCATCCACTCTTTATAAAACTGGTTCCATGAACCTTTAACATCAATGAAACCTTTACATTCGGCAAAATGCTCTTTATAGTGGAAAAGGTTCTTTAGAATTTTACAATGTTCTTCACACTATTAAAAAACGGTTATTTTAAGTACTGTTTACTGAAAGGTTCTTTGGGAAACAAAAATGTCTAGGCACTGCTGTGAAAAAAAAACCTTTTTGGACCTTTATTTTTAAGAGTGTAGACATACATAACATACTCCACATTCAATTATTCATAGGAAACAATTTAGCAGGAAGCAAAACAGTTTTAAAGCAAACAAAAGATTTGTTGAAAAGGCATTGTGCCTTGAGGGGTAAAACAGTCACAACGGTTTTATTAGCTGCATTTTCTGAAAAGATGTATAGAGACATTTAATTAATAAAGAGATTGTGATATATGATAAGATAAACAACATGTGAGAGAAGGATTTGTGCAAAACAACTTGAACAGACGTACACAGAACCAATCTCTAGAATTCCACTATAGAAATAAAAAAGGTTTGTTGCCAGAGATACAGCTGTTTTGTTTGAAACTATCAAATATGCATGACTTTAGGAACATAATTTAAACGTTTATCACATGGCTGACCTAATTATATAATACAGTAAAAAAAAAAAAAAAAAAAAAAGCAAAAAAAAAAAAAAGTCATTGTAACTAACTGGCAAGTATTGTTGATAATCAGGTATTAACAACAGAAGAAATTCTGGCTGGATGACAAAGTTAAAACATACTTAATTTTTACAGCAGAGCATTTAACCATTCACAGGCTGACAAATTCACATTAAAAATCATTTTGCCAGGCCCATCTGAAGAATATCAAATGTAACAACAGAATGACCAGGCTCAGATGCTTCTCTTCAAGTTTTACCAAACTGCTTTGGCTTCACGGCCCTGAGCTTTAGACTGAACGTTACAGTCATGTGATCAAGAAACAGGTTTTTCTGTTCGAACTCTTTGTGGCTCCTTCAGCTTTGGGTTTACTAAGGTCTAACAGCTGAAACAAAATATCTTCACAGACACCTTCATGTGTTCTCAGACAGTTTATTCAGTGAAGAACACAAGATCCACGGTGTCAATGCTCAAAACATAAACTCCTGTCCATCATGGTCCTTGTCGACCCGCTCTCAGCAGGTGCTGCTCTCCGTAGCACCTGTGCTGGAAGTGTACATTTTGTTCTTTTTCGAGTACTTCATGGAGCTGAACGACACCCTCATCCTGTCCACCGTACGACTGCTGCGGCACAGCAGCGTGTTCTTGACGTGCTCCCTGAACTCGTCCGAGACGTAATAGTAGATGAAAGGGTCCAAGCAGCTGTTGAGGCTGGCCAGGCACAGCGTGGTGATGTAGAAGCCATAGCTGTTATTGGCCCAGCTTTTTTCCTGGACAGCGTAGTGAACCACCAGCATCACATTACTGGGGATGAAGCAGACCAGGAACGTTATGAGCACCGTGACAATGAGGACCACGGCTCGTTGGCGGGTTTTACTGGCACTGCCCTCAATTGTGGAGCTCCCAAGCGAACGAAGGAGAAGAACGTAAGCAGCTATGATGACCAACATTGGGATGAAGAACACAAGACCTGCCATTGACATGAAATAATAATAGGCCAGCTGAACGCCCTGGATCTTGTTTTCCGTCTGATTCTTCTGACTGACAAGGGTGATGTCATGGCAGGTGGTGATGTTGAGTTTTGTGGCTTCAAATGTTTGCTGGTAGAGGTACAAAGGCGTAGTGCTGACGCCTATGAAGATCCAGATGCACGCAGATACGATGATTGCAACCTTGTTGTTTTTCCTCTGCTGGGAGAGCGGGTGAGCGCAGACCCAGTACCGCTGGACGCTTAGACAAGTGATGAAGAGGATGGAGCAGTACATGTTGCCGTAGAAGAAACCCACCAACACTTTGCACATCCCTTCCCCATAAGTCCAGTTGTTTCCTTTTAAATGGTAAGCAATCTTGAGAGGTGTCCAGATAACAAACATCAGGTCAGCCAGCGCCAGGTTGCCCATGTAAATGGCAGCAGGGTGAATTTTCTTTGACCTGAACAATAAAACCCATATTGCCATCGCGTTGCTTGGCAACCCCAATACAAAAACAATTATGTAAATAATTGGCAGGAAGACTGTTGTGAGGCTGCTCTGTAGTATATCTTTAACGACCTGGTCAATGTCTGAACCCTCCTCGACTACAAAAATCCGCGATTTGCCAAACTCTGAAACAAAACAAATTGATTCATATTAAAATGAGTGAATTACAAACAAAAGTACATCAGAAAAACAAATAAATAAAAATATGGACGAATTAAAGCGACTCACTTTGCTGTGCCGACGCAAAAATCACACACACGGAAAGAATCAAGATCCAGTAACTCGCGGAGACAGCCATAATCCGTGTTTTTCAAACTTTTCGTTATTTCTCAAACTAAATAAAAGTCTGTCTCTTGAAGCGTTGTATGAGCTCTGTGTTCCTCTCCGTGAAATGTTTTTAGTCGACCTGAAAGAAGGGAGGGCACACCTACACCTATTAACCCTCAGAGGACTCAAAGCGCGTCGAGTTTCCACCTGCATGACGTCACACGCTTGACGCATTCCATACCAGGGGTGCGTTTCCCGAAAGCATCGTTGGCCAACTATGGTCGCAAGTTCCGTCGTTACCAATAGAGTTCAATGGACATTGCGATGAACTTGCGACCATAGTTGGCCAACGATGCTTTCGGGAAACGCACCCCAGGTCAGATCCTGAAGCGAGTTTCGAGTTTTGATCGAAATCAAACACATGATCTGCGCGTGGGAAGAGAGAGAGAGACCAATATTGTGTTGTGGGTCATATGAAACTAGTATTTTTTCAGTTTTAACAATAACAGTGCTGTTTAAAGGGTATTTACGTGCTATTCTTTTCTTAGATAGCAACATTCTTTAATGTTCTTTCAGAATTCAAGATTGTCATCTGTAATCTACGTTATCTTATTTTGTCCATTCCTCACAAGAAAGACGGGGAAGAAATGCATAATAAACAATAAAATTAAAATAGGCCTACATTAAAATAAGAGTATACACAATAACATACAAATTAATAATACATTAATAATAAACACAACACAGTAAGTCAATACACAGTCAATACACAGAATCATATTTATTTGATCAAAATGACATTACAAACTTGCATTGTTACTGTTACCTTAAACCCAAACTAAAGTGAAACAATTAAATTGAAATAAAGTTGAAATAAAATAAAAACTAAATCTTGGAAATGTTGCCTTGTCAACTAATATGATACTAATAATAACCTAATATACTAACACTGAAATAAAAAATAAATAGATGAAGTAATAAAAATAAAAAACTATGCATAAAAATACTAGACAAAATTACGAAAACTAAAATAACACTGAACAACTCAAACCATGTCAAATATATTAATCTTCATAAAAACATTAGCATATGGCATATAAGACAAACACTACAATGTACTAAGGTTAATTTTAAAAATAAATCGGCTACCTCTTTGATAAAGTTGTACAACTGATTAATCAGATATTCTTTAAATACAAATAATATAAATAAACCCATGATTTCATCAAGGTCACAGAGGCTCTGGATTTTTATCATTTTGGTAATTTTTCTTATACATTCTGTTCAACCGTTCTATCAATGGTTTATTTTTAAATTATTTCTTGCCACATAATTTTTTTTGTAGCTCCATATCTTTCAAATAACTGCAAATCGATGTTATGATTTAACTGGTCATATAAAAAGTTGCTCCGTGGACCATTTTCTACCTGCAGTCTGTCTTGTTAAGAGGACAAGACCAACACACACACACAGAGCAAATCACAGGGAACATAAGACAAATTTATTGATAAATACATTGAGAATTCTTAAAAAAAAAAAACACACACAAATACAAAATAAACTCAGATAAAACATCATTCGAACAGATGTGCTTTGAAACCAAGTGCGGGCATGAGTGTGCAAAGAGACAAAAATGTCTAAAAGAAAACGTGTATAAGATTGAATGGTGCTGCCATTTCAGCATTCAGTGCTTTAGAACAAATCTGGACAAGATTATTTTTGCTGGTCATACATTCACACATCATTGAACACATTCACATTCTTTTAGAGCACATTTAGACAAAATGGTTTCTGTAACAGGTGCTCCAAATCTATTAACAGCTCTAAGTTATTCAGTCAGCTTCCAGTCAACTTTCACAGAACTAGATTAAAGGTCATTTGAGAGAAGATTCTGAGAAATCCCACTAACACAGAGAGACTTAAAGCAACCTGCATCTAGAGGCACAATGGCGAACGTCATGATAACAATGCTACAACATTTCCATGGTGACGATGTCTCAATCAGGATGACAGTTTGGAGTTCCAAGAAGTGCTGGTGAAACCCCTACGGTATTTTTACATATGGGCGAGGTTTCATGGAATAAGATGTTTACCTGTTGCTTGAATTACATGTGAAATGTCAATAACTCAGTGTCACTCCCTCCAGCCCTTACAACATATTATAATATAATAACAAGAGCTCATACAGTTTTCAAGAGGTATTATAGAGCATATCACAGATTTATAAAACAGTTTATGGTTTTCATACATCATTCTTAGTAGGAAGTACTCTGCGTGTTTTCAGTGTCTGACGTGTAGGTACTCTTTTTCCTTGAATACTTCAATGCGCTGAAGGAAACTCGCATCCTCTGTGCGGTGCGCTCGCTGCGACAAAGAAACATGTTTCTGACATGTTCTCTAAACTCATCTGAGATGAAATAATACACAAACGGGTCGACGCAGCTGTTCAGGCTGGCCAGGCATAGCGTGGTGATGTAGAAGCCGTAGCCGCTGTCCTGTACTCCCAAATAGAGCAGGGAGTAATGCATCAGAGCCATGATGTTACTCGGGGTGAAACACACCAGGAACATCACCAGCACTGTGACGATGAGGATGACAGCCTTCCTCCGCTTCTGAACGATGTTAGGGTCTGTCATCGAGCTCTTCAAGGCACGGAGCATCAGCACATACGCCACTATATTTACTATGCAGGGAACTACAAATCCCACAACTCCCATAGTCAGGAAGTAGATAGAAGGGTATAGTGATTGGCTAGGACGAGTGACATCATGGCAGGTGACAATTCCAAGGTTGGTGACCTTCACGGTCTGGTCATAAAGATAAAGAGGCACCGTGATAACCCACACAACCAGCCACACGCACACAGACACACCTGTCGCCAATTTGTTGTTCCTTTTCTGCTGGGAAAGAGGATGTACTATGGCCCAATACCTCTGGACACTAATACACGCAATGAAAGCAGTTGAACAATACATGTTCCCATAGAAAAAGCCCACCAGCACTTTGCACAGGGCTTCTCCGTAGATCCAGTTATTCCCGTTAAAATGGTACGCGATCTTAAGAGGAATCCAGATTATGAACAACAAGTCCGCCATTGCGAGGTTGGCCATGAAAATGGATGAGGGATGTTTCTTCTTCGTCCTAAAGAGGAACACCCAGATGGCCAATGCATTGGCTGGCAAGCCCACACTGAAGACAATGATGTACACCACTGGGAGGAAGATCTGGGTGAGCTTGCCGTTCAGTACATCAACAGCAGTGGCCGTCACCGATACACCCTCCTCAGTTTCGTCACCAGTAAAGCCTCTGTCCAAGTCAGAATCTAGACAGATAGATAGATTTATTCCACATGCATCACTTAAGAGCTTAAATGATTCATACTAGACACAAAGATTCACCATGGTCTGCATGCATCAGCATGTATCAGCATGTAAGCTACATTATGAAATCTGTCTGCTGTAAAGGAACAAATGTCTATTGTGAGCCATGCTATTATTACTCATAGCAAAGGCTAAACATAGCAGAAGAAAACATGCATTAAAAAACTTGTTGTTCCACATATAGGTAGGCAGGTTTAAACAATGTGAAATCAAATTTTTCATACCTAAAACGGCAAGGTCCTTAAATATTATATTAATATTAATATATGTAGGCTATATACTAAAAGCCTAAAAGTAGGCTATATTTTTTTATATAGGCCTACTATATGTATAATACTCTTTTTAGACAAATCAGAAAGTAAATCTCATAACTCTTTACATTTGTAACTTGTAGGCTATAAGTGGTTATCAGTAGGAAATAAATAAATAAAACGTTTTCATACATGAAAGTATTGAGACACGTTTCGTGAGAAACGTAACAAACAAATTCTTACTTTGACTTGACAGGTTCACGCTGATTAACAGAAGCACGGCGTAAATCCAGGTCAATGGGTGAGCCATTTTCCGGCGAAATTGACTGGAAAGACTGTAATTAGTTGAGCTTGACTGTTTTCATAATGTAAAAAGAATCAGCTCTTTATAAACAGGTGCGGAGCTCCGTTAAGCAAAGTCATGTGACCTTACCTGGGACACGCCCTTCAGAGCGACGCATTTACACAGGTAGCCTGTTTCATGGGGACAGGTTTAAATATGTAGCCTATATATTTCCTCAGTTACATGCTGAAAATACATAACTTCAATGTACCTGACATTTCCAAAAACAAAATGTGCTCTTCCTTTCTATGAGCTAACCATTCCGCTGTATTATTGTGAAGCGTCAGTTTTTCTCTCGCCAGAATTCTTTAAGAATATGACGTAACAGTTCAAAGACTCTTAAGAATTTATAGTATCAGTAAAGATATAAGTAGAAGTGATGACTGTCTTTTAAGGTAGGGTAAGTGAATTCCTTACAAACAACCAATCACTTGATAGGCTTATTGTTACTTACTGCTGTCAAAATAGGCCTATCTAGTTTCTATCACCCACGTTCAACGGTCAACATGTAGCCTATGGTTTCTGCAAATTGCCATACAGCTAAAATTGTCTACGCATACCATTTAATTAATTAAGTATCATCTTCAAAATGTATAAGAACCTTTTGAACATAATTAACGATGGACTAGTTGTATATTTTGGTTGCCTAATTTAGACGGCATTAAAACAGCATACAGTATGTAGTCTGCTAGGTGTATGCGTTGGGTAGACATATGGATAAACACCGCCACCTAGAGGATTGCGTAATCACAGCCTCTGTGTGTCATGTAAAAAGAAAATGTGTAAAAGAAATAAACGATAAAATGTTATTACAGTTTTTATTCATTATTATTGTGGAATCACACAAATCCATAGATAGATAGATAGATATTTAATTGGGACAGCATGATATTATATTATAAACATACTGTATGCATGTAGTTGTAGTTAAAGATTAGAATACATTAATCTATACATGCATCGCACATGCAGAGCCACTGAATACATACACTTCATATATTTATTAATACTGGCAAATGAATACATTGTGAATACATTTGAATGAATACATTTGTTAAATGCAGAGCTCACCTCTGATGATGATAATGATGTTGAAATTAGATCCAGAGTCATTTAATGCTTAAATACAGCTTTTATTTTCGTTGATTTCGTTCTTATGAAGAATTTTTTTTTTTTTACTTTTTTTTTTCTATATTTTGACAATTTAAACTTTTCAAAATGTAATTGTTGTTTTAAATGTCAAAGTGTCTACTTTCATTGAATTATTATTATTATTATATATATATTTTTTTTTCAGATTTCCTGGTATCACAATCATGTGTTTGCTCTTTCTGCCTGCCTACATCTCAAAACAGAGCAGATTTTCTGTCTGTACTGAGACGAGCCATAATAGTACAGTAGAGGGTCCAGGAAAACACTTGAGCTCCCCAAACACACAGCCAACAGGTAAGCCGGATAGGTATTCACTCCTCTGTTTCCTCCAGTAGCTAAACGAACACAGTGATACAACAGGATGCCATTGGATGGTGCAAAACACACCACAAACTCCATCAGCACGGCAGTAGCCATAATCACGGCTCTTCTTTCCTTGTCTAAGGAAGAAGATGATGTCGTTAAACGAGTAGGTTTGACACTGAGCACATATATGATGGTAGAGTAGCTCACTAAGATGACGACCAACGGCAGGAAGAAGTAGAGGCAGGGGAGGATGGAGAACAGGTACAAGTAAAACAGCATTGAAAAGTCATTTTTTGGCAGCACATCAAAGCATGTGACCCCCACCTTCTTGACATTGAACGTTTGTCTCACTGAGAGAACCGGCACCGTACCAGCGAGCGCCAGCAGCCAGACCAGCACACATACACACGTGGCTTTCCTTGCACTCCTCCAGGTTAGAGAGGTGACGGGAAGCGCCACAGCCAGCAGTCTGTCCACACTCATGCACATCATCAGCAGTATGGAGCAGTACATGTAGCAGTAGTAAGCAGCACTGAGCACACGACACGCCACCTCACCGAACACCCAATCTGAAGCGTTCAGCTGGTAGTGGATCTTCAGAGGCAGCAGCAGGCTGAAGAGCAGGTCCACACACGCCAGGTTAGACATGTAGATCACAGATGCGTTCTTCGCTCGAATCCTACAGGTGAATGTCACCAAGGCCAAAGCATTGAGTGGCAAACTAATGAGGATGATGAAGATGTTGAACGAGGGCATGACGCGTGTGACCATCAAGCCTTTAAATAGCAGAACTGCCTCCTCTGGTATGCCCAATCCTCCAGAGAATGGAGTAGTTTGGTTATTGTATGTATCTGCACTTAGATTATTTCTATTAGAATCTGTAACCAAAACACAAACACAATCAATGCTTTAATTGACTGACTTTCGAGCAAAACAAACCCATCTGACAAAAACAGACTTCAGTCTCATAAACAGCTGTTGCACTACATTACCTATATACATTTAAATTCATCACATCGGCTAGACACAACTGAAAGTCATGACACTCATGAGATCGCTGATGCACTTACCATTTAATCCATCGAATGTTTGATTAACTGTAAAGGAAAGAAAGTCATTTATGTTCTCCATGAATACAGATGAGCTGAGATTCGAACTCTAAAGTATTTCACAACTTTAACATAAAAGATGGATAGACATGGATGTACAGTGTTGTTCTTCACTCATGAGTAATTTCTTCTGCGTGAAAATGACAGGATATGGTTTAAGATGTGGTGACATCACCAAAGCCTTCGGTCTTGATAGAGCGAGATGAGAGGAACGCTGATTGGTTTGGGTGTGTCTGAAAGTTTAGACACGGGGATATATATATATATATATATATATATATATATATATATAGTCCATTACCATTACAAAATGGTGCATCTCCAAGAAATAGGGTGCAAATTTGCTTAGGAATACAGGAATATTTTAGAACATTATAGTGTTTTACTCGCTTTGTGGAGCAAATTAAAAACTGAAATACTTGACCACGTATTGAACAGACTGAAAGTAATGATAATTATAATAAATGCTAATGATAAATACTCCATATTAAGCACTTCTGTGAACAAAAACCCACTGGAGAGTTCACAATGCAAGGTCTTGCGGTCTAATAAGGCAGCACTCTCCAAACTGATGCATGTGGTTAGGACATAAATCTCCACAGAATGTCCAGTAAGAGCTCAAGTGTTGTTGCCAGTAAAGCTCGGATCTAGAAATGTTTCACTTATCACCGTTTCTTTGTGGATCCATTATTGTGTAAAGGGGTTTGTGGCTTCCTAAAGTGATCTGCACGTTCCTCTGCATATTAAATATTGATAAATGGTACAGTAGGCTAGTTATTAAGGATTATTCAAATAACGACAAATCAGATACACATGAAAACAGTATCTTACTTTTACTGCAAATGTTCACTCTCATTAACAAAAGCACGCAGGACTTGAAGGACGCTGCGCAGACCGATCGGCTTATGACATCACAGTACCCTACTGCAAGAGCGATATGGATTTTGAAAGCATGCAGAGCTATCTGCTCTCTAATCACTCTTAGTCCAGTCATTTTATGAAAAAAGGTTGAACAAATTGCAACAGAAGCAAACTCAACTGATTTTGTATCATCAATATGTCCTGAGTAAGAAAAAAAAAAAAAGCCCAGAAGAATCCCATTAGGGGAAAGTTTAGAAAAAGACCCAAATATAGCCTATTCCTATTCATGCTTTTTCTTATGTGAATAGGGTAAACATTTTAACCTTTAGATATCACCATGAAAATTACTGAGTTGATTACTTACATCAAGACAAACAAAAAATGTATTACAAGTTTTTTTTAATTGTTTGTTAACATGGACAAATGGTGCATAATCTAATTACGTATGTGCACTGTAAACCCTAACGCTCAAAATAATTAATTGGTTTGAGTAGGACAAACTTAAATTAAACTAATTTGTTCAGTCAAATTAACTTTTATGAGTATTTAGCACTTTCTTTTTCTTTCAAGTTCACAGAACTGATATATTTTAAGTAAACTGAACTGTTTCATTGTTTTGAGTTTTATGAAATGATTTATTTTAATTTAAACAAACTTAAGTTTAACTGAAACGGCTGGGATGTCTATTTCCCAGCATGCTTTGCCGATGTCACTTGAATGGGAGAGTAAATGCTAAAATTAAGTGTAATATAATGTTTTTTTTTATATATATTAATGTTAAGTGGGAGATTTAGTAGTGATTAATGTTTTGTTATGCTAATTTAGTAGAATTTCTGTTATTGTTGGTTTTAGGATAGTTACCATCATGGTGACAAGTGGTGCATGCGGCTTGATTTGAGAGCAAATAAAATCTTTATATTGTTGTACTCATACAGCAAGTGCTGTATAACATACTATTGTTAGCATGATAACATGTTAGCAAACTAGCTTGTTAAAACTATAAGTTAATACTAATGAAAGTGTTCTCATTGAGATTACATGAAGGTTTTAAGTTAAATGTATGAACTAGTGTACTCTGATTTTAATTGTTCTTAACTTGAAATGTTTAAGTTCTCTTGAATTATTGCAATGAGAAAGATGAATAAATATTCTGAGTAGCAGAAACTGAAAATGTTTGAGTTTGCTTAATCAGTAAATTTAAGTTAATTATAATTTAAAATTATATTTAAAATAAACTCCAAAAATATAAGTGATGATGTACTCAAATGTTTGAGTTTATGAACTTAAAAAAATTGTGGCAACTGATTGCCTCACTTTTTTTAAGTTCTGCTTACTTATTCGGGTTTACAGTGTGCTAATTTGCATAAATACCACAACAGATCTAAACATTGGGTATAGCCAGGTGAAAATATCTTGTTGACATTTTATAACAGTAAAATACTTAATGTTAAGGTCTGAATGGAAGCCATTTAGGCTACCCATGAGCTTTAATACATAGAGGCAGGAAGAAGTACTTTAAACCAGCCTTTATTAATTATTATTGCATGGGGTTTGGGGCTGGGTCCGTGGGACTGTTCGATGTATCTGTGCCTGTTCGATGTCCGACGCTTCCATCCTACTGAACAGGTACCGGTATACAGGGGGGAGGGGATCAGGTCGTGACTCGTGAGTGCAGAGACGGCTCTGCGTGAGTGGTATTTACGAAAGTAACGTTAAATACAAGTACTCCACAGCGACTCTAGGGGTCGCTGTTTGACAAAAACGGAAAACTGCAAAGTGTGCCTTTAATAAATGCCATCTGAAGCAAAGCGATGGGTTTTTGTAAAAAAAAAAATCCATATTTAAAACTTTATAAGTTATAATCACTGGCTTCAAGCATCGGCTGTACGCGTGTTCACGAGAGAGTCGAGTTTTGGCAGAAGGGTGTCCTCTGACCCACCGTATGACATAGCTCCTCTTCTCTTATATCGAAATCCTCTGACATTTTTCTTTAAAACTTTTTGTTTTAGACTTCAAATTCGTGACCTGCATTTTGTCTGAGTAGGGGGAGGCTGCAGACCTGGAGCCGGTAGATATACGTCCCAGGCAGTTTTACGCCCCTGTTGTTCCTGATTAGGGGAGGCTGTACAGCGACACGAATTGAGGTCGGCCTATGGTAAATAATCTGCTAAAGTTATTGTTGTTTAGCATGATGCAACATTTATTATTTATAAACAATTAGCTAGATAGAGCTAGGGTAGGTAGATATCAATTGCATTAAAACATACTCCACATGGTTTCTGGGGCAACATTACAGTAGGCTAGATATTGGAAATATGTGAACTTGTTTTTTTTACAGTCTATGGTGTGAACACACAAAAGACACATTTATAATAGGCATATATGTATCTGTAAATCTCTCTCTCTCTAAGTAAAGAGTTGAACTGCACACTCACTCAAATATTTTGATTATTTCCAACGTCATACATGATAAAACCCACATTAAAAACCTTTCCCATATGGTTTGAATGTAGATTCTAGTTTGAGTTGTTTCATATAAATGAGATGATCTAATTTATATCTTAATATACATTTTTATTAAAATAGCTTACTGATCTGGACTAAAATTTGTCTGCACTTAATGTGGGTTTTATCATACTCTGTCTTTACCAAGTTCTCTTTAACATTTATAGTCAATATTTTAAATTGTGAATTTCTCTGAATTTATTATTTCTTGGAAACATTTTGGATAATGTAAGATCACAATTGAAATAAATATATAACACTGTGCAAGTGTTTTTTTTTATATTTTAATAAAAAATCTTACATATTGTACTTTTAAGACATGATGAGCCAAATCAAAAACGTAACATAAAAGAAAACAATAGCCTAGATCAAACTTTGACTGGAAAGGAACACGTCTTCCAGAACAGTGTGCAAAATCTTGCACGCGTTTTGGTGTAATTCACTTTAGGAAAAAGCTAGATATCTAAAACGCATTAAACCGATTATATTTGTCTGCCTGAAAAGTACATGCTGTTAGTTTATTTACGTTGGTTAGACATATGGATTAACACTAACATGCTTGATTGCATAATCACAGCCTCTGTGCAATGATCCAATAGCTTCAGTCAAATGGTAGGCTATTACAGCTTTTATTTATTTATTTTTATTACTATTTTATTTATTAATATAGATGGATATGGGAGACATATATTATACATATGTTTGTATGATAATATACAGATACTATAGCCTATTATGCATTATAAACACTGATCCAAAACCTTCACTGACATAACACGGTAGCTACATATTGTTAATATACTGCATGATATAGTAAATTGAATAATTCATGTCGGTTAATAGGCTACTGGCAGATAAATACAATGTAGTGAACTTGTCAAGCAAGAATATATATGGCAGTTGTTATAAGAGAGATCCACTTCAATTTTGTTTTGTATTGTGCAGCTGTATTGAGAGCATTTCATCAGTTTGATGGTGTGTTTGCTCTTTTTGCCTTCCTGCACAAAAACACAGATCTGATTTTCTGTCTGCACTGAGACGAGCCGTAGTAGAACAGAAGAGGGTCAAGAAAAACACTTGCACTCCCCAAACACACAGCCAACAGGTAAACAACATATGATGAATCTCCCTCTGTTTCATTAGCTAAACGAACACAGTGGTACAACAGGATGCCATTGGTTGGAGCGAAACACACAACATACTCCATCAGCGCAGTGATAACCATAATCACAGCTCTCCTTCGAATGTCTGAAGATGATGAAGATTTTGCAAAGTGATCAGACTTTGCACTGAGCACATATATTATGGTAAAGTAGCTCACTAAGGTGACAACCAGTGGCAAGAAGAAGTAGAGGCAGGAGAGGATGGAGAACAGGTACACATAATTCTGTGTTTGAGACAGCACGTCATGACAAGTGACGCCCACACCCCTAATCTCTACCGTTTGTGTCATTGAGAGAAGTAGTACATGTAGCAGTAGTAAGCAGCACTGAGCACACGACACGCCACCTCACCGAACACCCAATCTGAAGCGTTCAGCTGGTAGTGGATCTTCAGAGGCAGCAGCAGGGTGAAGAGCAGGTCCACACACGCCAGGTTAGACATGTAGATCACAGCTGGTTTCTTCACTTGAATCCTACAGGTGAATGTCACCAAGGCCAAAGCGTTCAGGGGCAAACTAATGAGGATGATGACGATGTAGAACGAGGGCATGACGCGTGTGACCATCAAGCCTTTGAGGAAGAGAACAGCCTCATTTGAGATGTACAATGTTTTGGGGATTACTGTAGTGTTGTGACTATTTGCTGCTGTTTCTGATGTATTGGCCTTTTTTGGTGCTCGTGGCTTGATCTGGCCTAAAAACCCACCAGCACGAACAAATTTGCAGCCAGAATCTGTAACCAGCACAAAACACAATGAGTGAAGGTCAACATACAATTATTAGAAAAAAGGTAAGCATGAGATCCACCACTAAACATTACCATGACTGGAGTGTTAGAGATTGTACAAAAACAAATATGTAACAAATAGTGAAATATGAATTGTACGAATTGACACCAATTCTGCAAAATGTAAAATAGTTAGAAATTGTTATTGAGATTGTATTGCATATTACTAGTAGGCATTGTTGAAGAACTGAGATTAAGGGTTTCATAGTAAGACGAAGCAGGCGGACCGCAGTCTGAATCTGTAATCAACACAAAAGATCATTAGTGAAAGCTCTCATAATACCACCAGAGAATAAATAAGAGAACTTGGACATATTTGAGAAAAGGCTTTGATGGAGATTGTTGTATTGGAGGAATTTAATTCCAAACATGGATATATTTATATTGTAGGCTATGAATGCTACCTTACATGTGATAAACACAGAACCTCCACACACAGACACATATTCACTCATGCCCATTTGTTAAACATTCTGTTTATGAGGGATTCTATGAAATATGACCTACAGCAATTAGCGTGACCTTTGCAATGTTGAAATGAAACCTATACCACTAATAGAAACCAACTTCCTTCCAACAATATACTTCCTTCAATGCAATCATCCATGAAGCAATATTTTAACAACAGATCACCTCATAGTTCAACCCATAAATAGCTGTTACTCTCATCATATGATAAATAAATTAAAATTTCATTCACCCATCTGTATTATATACAGCACACAATTAAAACTATTAAAAAATGTTTTTCGTTATTGAAATAACACTGGAATAAAATATAAGCATTAGATGAAAATGTAAACTTAAAAAACTTAAACAAAAATTAGACTGAAATAAAATATGTTAAGTGCTAAAAATAACTAAAACTAAAGCTGAAATAAAAATAAAATATAAAAAAGTAAAACTAATAAATAGGCAAAATCACATAAAATTACTCAAACAAAATAAAAGCTAATTTTAAATATTACTAAATTCTATAATAGTATATAAATATACTAAAACAACACTTGTACAGCACATCAGCAGGACATAACTGACAAATGTCTTGCAATTCAGAATGATCAGATAATTTTTTTAATGGCTCATGGTTGAGCTGATGTACTTACCACTCACTGCAGTGTATGTCTGTGCAACTATAATTAAAAGCAAGACACTTTTCACTCCCATGATTACAGATCAGTTGGCAGTTTCTAATTTCATAAAATGTACTTCAGAACAACTTAAAATGGTACCATTTCTAAATATCCACAGCCGCACATGCAGTCGTTCTTAATTTCTGAGTGTGAAAATGCTGACATCCTTGGCGCCTTCAGCCTCAGTAAAATGAAATGATAAATTATGAATAGATGCTGATTGTTTTGTGGGCGTGTCTCCTGAGGCTCTGTATGCACTATTGTAATTTTTTTCATCTACTGGATGTTGCATCTCAAAAAAAAAAAAAAAAAAAGGGTGCGAATTTGCTCAGTCCATGTGTTTCAGAGAACTGAACAAAGAGAGGTAAGGAACATTGCTTGTTTGTTTGTAGGCTCACCAGAGTTGTCCACAATAATAATAATAAAAAAGTATGGTTTTACACAGACTGTTGACCTATACGTGGCTAGACAGTATATCAATAAACATTGCCAGATTATCCGAAAATCTGTGTTAAGATTGTTAGGGAATTTACAGTTAAAGGCCCAAGGACCAGATATGGTTTATTAAGACCAGGAGTTAGAAGTGTAGTCAATTTAAGACAAGAGTCAGAATTATACTAAATTGAAGAATTGTTTTTCTGAAGATTGCAGTTTCATCAGGCAGAAGTCACCGTCAAGACTCACAAGGAGTTCGTAGGCATATAATCACAGGAATTATACCCTACCAAGGTCTAAGCTACATCATTGCTTCAGGTTGAATGATTCTGATTGGCTAAGAAATAGATAAACATAGTAAATATGTCCATAGACTGATTTGCAGTAGCACATCTCCATGGTCTGTATGGCTGCCACCAGGACCGAGTTAGGTACCAGTGTCCCTCCGAGGTCACAAGACCTAGGTCTAGGCGCCAACATGTCGAAGAAAACAAGTCAGTCCATCTCTAATAATGCCACTTGTTCCTTAACCTGTAACCAAGAATACTAACACACACACTCAGACACACATCTTCTTCAAGGTTGGATTTGGTTGGGCTCTAAACAGGAGATTCTTCCCAAAACATCAACATGACATGTTCTTTCTCTCAATGAGAGGACACTTTAATATAGAATAGAAAAGTAAATGCTAAGAAATGGTCACTTAAACTATTGGTTCCAATGACCCTTGTAACCTACAGATGTCACGGTGATCTAGAAGAACAGATATATGTTTTAATACATTCTGAAGACCTTTCTCAAACAAAACGAGTCCATATTTGATTTCTGGAAGCCGGGCTAAATGAGCAAGCACTGTTACTGCACTCCTGGCATGGGCCAGACCCTCAGTCACCTCTCAGATATCAAATACAGACATTAGAGAATACATGAAAAGAACATTTGTGACCCTGGACCACAAAACCAGTCATATGGGTCAGTTTGAGATTTATACATCCCATGAAAGCTGAACAAATAAGCTTTCCATTGATGTATGGTTTGTTAGGATAGGACCATATTTGGCCGAGATACAACTATTTGAAAATCTGGACATTGAGAAAATCACCTTTAAAGTTGTACATTTATGTTAGCGATTTTGCTGCATTCACTCACAAAAATGTGTTATATATTTACAGTAGGAAATTTACAAAATATCTTCATGGAACATGATCTTTACTTAATATCCTAATAATTTTTGGCATAAAATAAAAATCTATTATTTTGACCCATAGAATGTATTGTTGGCTATGGCTAAGTCACAGACTTGTGACTGGTTTTGTGATCCAGGGTCACAAACAATTCAATTGAAATTGAACAAAACAATTTATGAAAAATAATTCAAGATGTGTTTTCTGAAAAAAGTCTCATGCAAAGTGTTTTAATTACCAATGAAGACAAAAAATACTCCCCAAAAGCTATAGCCTGTAGTCAAATGAGATGTGAGTTCTTCATTGAAGAAAAGAGATCTCACAACACCTAATTGCTTTCTAACTTCTGGAAACCATCTCTAGAGATTCTCTAGACTGACAGAACACAAGTACAGTTTCTTCACCCTTTTAATGCTCAGTATCTTCTGTATGGAGATGCCAGGATGCGTGTTACCACCTGATGACATCACTGACTGTACACTTCAGCACTCCATATGGAGTCCATTTGGTGCCATTATTCAATCCACCGAGCTCAGGAGAGTGGATGCCGTAATAAACATGCATCACTCACAGCTTACAAAATGGGTGGATTGGGTGTTTACAAAATCATAATATCCTGATCACTGCCTAAGTGTGTCTTATAAAGAGCAAGAAATGAATGAAATCAATATATCACAGGACTCAAATAACAATATCAATATATTTGTAATCACATCTGTGGTATTGCAGGGTGATGATATACATTAACAAACATAACACATTTCTATTCTCTTAATTGGCAAATATTTTCTTATTTGTCCCCAGGAAGGAGTGTGGTGTGAATACACATAAGAACATGTTTCAGTGTATTCCCAACTTTACAAAACATCTAAATATAAATTAAATAAGCATATTTGATGCTTCAGCATTAAAGTGCATCCCAACTAAAGAAATGGTAAAAGTAGTAATATGCTAATATCTTGAATACAGCAAACCTGTGTTTCTTTTGAATGTGAGCATTTCTGAGCAAACTGGGAACTGTGGATATTGATAATAGTCAAGTCATCTTCATTTATATAGCGCTTTTAACAATGTAGATTGTTCCAAAGCGGCTTTACAGAGATACAAGGATAGTTTAAAGTAACAGAGATTGTTTTGGCTTTATAGCAGTTCTTGAATAAAGTTATTGTCCAGCTAAAGTTAATTTGATTGATTCACTTCTGTCGCAACGATCATTAGTTATTAACTTAGGGGCCGCTAACACGACACCGTTTTAACAGGAAACTCTACACAGACTTTAAACGCAAAACCTGCGAGAACGCTAATAATACGCACATAATACTGTGATAGTTCCACACATCAAGGCATCATGTCATGAATGAATTATGAAAATGAATAGTGTAGCCTTGTACTGTTTGCTGCTTTTATTTGCTGTTGTTGTTTGTATTTGACAGTTTCAGTTATTCGTCATGTGGTGATTATTAAGTCACTCTTTGTTTCTGGAATGCACATTTGAATGCGATGCATTACAGGTGGTGCGTCATAATCAAAGATTTCACACTTTCGAAAGAACAAGAAAATAATAAAGAAATGCAGCATAATAAAATGGCAAGCACTGTTAGTCTATCTAGACTGTGCTGATTATGTGTACACATTTACATTGTAATGTAAAGCATGTGAATCTCAGTCTGTCAGTGGCAACACTGTTTGACCTTGTCTAGACATATGAATAAACATCACAACCAAGAGGATTCATTTATCACAGCCTCTGTGTGATTATACTGTATAATAATGACCAATTGTAAGTTGAAATGAATATTTAATGTGTATTCTGTAAGAATTAGCCTACCTATTATCTATTCTGGAATTGCCTTTTTATTTATTTATTCTGGAATGTCTCCAAATTTTGCATTTGTTGAAACAAAATGATTAATGAACTCCCAACACAAGCAAACTTCTGTTTCAAATGTCAATGGATTGCATGCAATGATATGAATTTTTGCTGAAATGTTAAAGAATGGTTGTGCTTTGTGTTTAACAGCTTAGAAAACGCCTTATCCAGTCAGAATTTATTGAATGTGAACAAAATAGGATTAATTTATCACTGCTTCTGTGCCTCATAAGACCAAGAAAAAGGCTTCAGATAACAATAGTACAATTTTAATGAAGTAATTAAAGCTTGAATTTGACATTTGAGCAGTCAGCTAAACTTACCGTCTTCTAGCTGTCTCACATCACGTAAGTCAGATAAATCCCAAAACATAGAGACTCTTTCACCTAGATATCATCATATAGAGACTGTGTCTGTTCCCCGAATTAGTAAATGCAAAAAACTCCCACACCCATTTAAGTATAACTATTTTATTGATGTTCAACAAATAAAAAAACAGATATAATACAGATGAACAAATGATAAAGCTCGGGTTGCTGAATATACAATCCCTTTCTTCAAAAACACTTATTGTAAATATGAATACAGATCTGTTGCGAGCAGGACGAGTTGCGTGATTGCTGATGACCTAGATGTACTGTGTTTGACATAAACCTGGCCTAAAACCAGACAATTACATTACTTTAAATGAGTCCACCCCCCAAGATTACTGTTATAAAACACGAGCCTCGTCTGAAAGGCAAAGGGATGTATAAGGGACTTTTATAGTAATATCTTCAGTATTACTCAGAGGTCTAGTTTCAAATATAATTATTTTGAAGTGATGGTGTATGTATATGTAACGCTATCTAGTATAAGTGATAAATCCCGTTTGACATTTTTGCTGGCTACTGTATACAGGCCACCAGGGCACCACACAGACTTTATCAAATAATTTGCTGATTTTCTATTAGTTAGTATTGGCTGCAGATCAAGTCCTAATTATTTGTGGTTTTAACTATAACTATCACTTCTACCACTAAAGTTTCTACTCCTCTGCATCCCAGATAGCTTAGAAGAACTCGATGTTACATCAGAAAATATTGACTCTCTCTTCTCCAGCACATTAGACACAGTTGCTCCTTTGTGCTTAAAGAAGACTAAAGAAAATAGTCTTGTCGCCATAGTATACCGACTAAGCTACTGAAAGAGATGCTTCCAGAGGTCATACAGTAGATCCTCTTCTTAATATCATTCATTCATCTTTGTCATTAGGAATACGTACCAAAAACTTATTAAACCTCTTAAAAAACAAGCAACATTAAAAAATCTGAGAACATTTAGGAACCTGGGAAACATTTAGAAACAGTTAGGAAACCTAGGTGTGCTCTTTGATACCAATCTTACATTTGAAAGCCAATTGACCAAATAAGTAAATTACAGGACAATCTCGATTCTACCTTTTCTGTCAAAAATACTAGAAAAGGCAGTATCCTCAAAACTATGTATCTTTTAGAAATAAATGATATCTGCGAGGATTTCCAGTCAGGATTTAGACAGTATCAGAGTACTGAGATTGCTCTCATTAGAGTTACAAAGGATTTGCTCTTATCGTCCGATCGTGGTTGTATCTCTCTATTAGTGTTATTGGATCTTCGTGCAGCATTTGACACTGTAGAGCACAGCATTCTTTTGAACAGACTCGAAAATTATGTTGGCATTAGTGGAATTGCATTGGCATGGTTTAAATCATACTTTTCTGACCGTTATCAGTTTTAGCAGTAAACGAAGAGGTGTCATATCGATCACAAGTTCGGTATGGAGTACCTCAAGGCTCAGTATTAGCACCGTACTAGAGTACATGTTACCCTTGGGAGATATCATTAGGAAGCATGGCATTAGCTTTCACTGTTACGCTGATGATACTCAGCTCTATATTTTTTCTATGAGGCTAATGTTAGTCTCTCTGTTCATCCCGAGGTTTATCCTACTCAGTCGGATTTGGGCCATATCCAAATCAGATGAAGGACCTGCGCCTAGACACGACCACAATGCAGCCCTGATATGTCAGCAGAGACCGTGTCAACTAGACTATCCCCTGTTAAGAGCTCATTGACACGACAAACTTTTTTCCTCTGTACAGATGAAAACGTTATTATAATGATTCCCATTCACGCACATCTGTGGAAACGACTAAAAACACTGTATTATGCATGCCAGACAAGTATTTGGCAATGTCACTTTGTAAAGAAAGACTATATGCCTATATAGACTAAACACGTAATACGCATGTGCATGCCATCACCGTTTTCACAAATTGACGTTTTTGAAGTTTACACAGAGATGATAACGGTATCGCTGTCAAAACCTGTTTCCAAAAACTTTGAAACCTACTTCAAAGTTTGCGTTCTCTAGCTACCAAAACACAGTTGTAGTCTAAATGAACAGCCAGAACTAGGACTGCATGATATACCATTTTAGCATCGATATCGCAATAGTCACACCGCAGGATGTGCGATGTCAAGTATAGGGATCGTAGTTGATCCTTGATCCGTACGGGTCAGCTGCACCCCGGTTCAGAACGAGTGTGATTCTCAGATTATTTGCAAAGTTTAACCATCGTAGAGTAAAAGTTTATCATTTGCATGTGTCGAGTCGGGCATCAAGCGCAAGAGGACTCGTGCACTGTTTTCTGTGCACACACACAGGTGTAGACGTAGGCGTAGACGGCATGTGAACGGCAAATTCAGTACTCTTTCTTTTAAGCTTAAACGGACACGTGCACGTGTAACCCATTAGTAGGACTTAACACCAGAAAAGAAAAGGAGGAAAAATATCTACCGGGTCTGAGCTCACCAAATACAAATAAATCACAACCTATTAATATCTGGAGTCCCGGGTTCGGGGTCTCACACCTTACATTAAAGGGATACTCCACCGTCTTTTCATATTAAACTATGTTATTCCCTTAACTAAGACGAGTTGATACATACCTCTCTCGTCTCAGTGCGTGCACTCAATCGCTCTGGCGCGCGGCGAAACTTTGTTCACTCAGTTCATTCAATATACCATAGCAAGTGCTTATGAGCACTTCGACTTGGCGGAGTAAAATCTTCACTAGAGGGAGCGGGGGCCGGTGAGAGGATTTTTCACGAGTGAAGATATTACTCCGCCAAGTCGAAGTGCTCATAAGCACTTGCTATGGTATTCCGCCATACAATATAGTTATCCATTTTACACGCTTAGAAAAGCGCAACGTTTTGTTTTGTGTCACCGTCCTAGGTCGAGTTACACTACGCGAGTAACTGTATTTAAATAGGGAAAACGTGGAGGTGTTTGGTAGCTTCTCTGCTTGGCCCATATTGAATGAACTGAGTGAACAAAGTTTCGCCGCGCGCCAGAGCGATTGAGTGCACGCACTGAGACGAGAGAGGTATGTATCAACTCGTCTTAGTTAAGGGAATAACATAGTTTAATATGAAAAGACGGTGGAGTATCCCTTTAACAAAAAAAAAAAATAATAATTATAATCTTAAATGTGTGTCTGCACTTGTTTAAATGGTTGTCTATAGTACTAACTGGACAAATAAAATAAAATAAAAAATATGATAAACCAGTGAATAAAATAAAATAGGAAATAGAATTAATTAATGAATAATAATAAAATGAATTAATGAATGAAACAAATCAGTTCACTGAACAGTAACTGTATTCACTGAAATCTTTTAACTTCAATTCAATATGCACGCATCACAAGAATACTTTTGCCCCTTTACAAATCACCATTTGAAAACAAAATATATCATTCATCAATGACAATCAAAGAAAGAAAATAAAAAATAAAAAAAAATAAACAAAGAATCAATTTGTGTACACTTGACTCAGTTTGACTCAGTTCAGATTGTGTAAATGTAATTGACTCAGTTCAGATTGTGTAAATGTAATTGACTCAGTTCAGATTGTGTAAATGTAATTGACTCAGTTCAGATTGTGTAAATGTAATTGACTCAGTTCAGATTGTGTAAATGTAATTGACTCAGTTCAGATTGTGTAAATGCAATTGACTCAGTTCAGATTGTGTAAATGCAATTGACTCAGTTCAGTTCGTGTGAATGTAATTGACTCAGTTCGCGTGGAAGTGGAAGTGACTGTTCGTTTGCATGTGAATGCCTACTACAATCTTTGCAGGAATGAACGATGAACGCATCTTTTATTCTTCCTCGTGAAGGCAGAGTTCCAGATGACGCAATTCCTCCACAGTGGAATCCAGCGCGGTTCTCCCTCACTGCGCGAATCCAACACGATCACGGAGCGTTGAAACAATCCCAAACTAATGCAATAAAACAGTTCAGACATCCATTTAGGAAAATATTGACAACGATGGTTTAGAATAGATTAATGATAGCCACACATGCAGTGGCGCCTCCAGGATTTTTTTCATAGGGTGGCCGAAAGGGGCCAGCAAAAATGTCAGGGTGGCACAATACCAGCGCTTAATTTGAGCCGGAACACGTTACGTCACCTCCGACATTGGATCCGGAACCTTTTTTATTGGATCCATCATCCGGCACCTCCCGTGTCACTAAAATGAAATGCCTAAATGAAAAAAAATAAAATTACTTTTTGTGTAGTGTTCAATATTTGTGACGTGCGCGCTTGTTGTACGAGTCGAGATTGCTGTATAGCCTCGATCGTTTAACTCAGAGGAAAAATGTAAAAAAGACAGGAAAGTTTGCTTAACTTTTTCAAATACGCTGGACAGTCAGATCCGAAACAAGCAAAAATCGTTTCCGCTGATCAAAAAGGAGACCACGCGGTGGACACAGCCTAGTATCGACATAATATCTCGTTATTTCGAAAAAATAAGGGGACATTCTAATCTGCATTAAGCCACATTGGTTTTATATGGGAGGAAAATGCTTAACGTGTAAATGCGTTCATATTATGGGCTCATCTGTTGAATAACAACATCGAGGGGAAGCTCGATTTTTTGTACATAGCATAGCCTATTTGTTAGGATTTTAGTATCATAATGATTAATAAATGCACGCGTAATTATCCGTGAACTTGATTTGAACAAATACCTTTCAACTTGTGCAAAATTCAGAATTAAATGAATGTGCAGAAATTTGTACAACTAGAGGGTATGTAGGCCTACTATAATGTTGTAGCCATTAAAAAACGCATTTAGTTTCATATTTGTTAAAATATTGTAATGTTATTTTTTTTTTTTTTTCATTTATGTTGATTTATGAAAAGTGAACAGAACAACACGAGCAAGTAAGGATGTGCAATATGAGACATGGAGCGGGTCAGACATGATTTTGACCGTTGAAGTTGAAGTTGTTTTGTAGAAAAGCCTTCTTTAAAGTGAATTTCGTTTTGTATAAATTGTATCTTAATTTTAATCAATTTTTCATCAACCAATTGCCTGTATTTAATGAATAGGCTATGAAACAACGGAGGCGCCTGCGCGCTCACTTGCATTGTTGCATTGTACGTGAACTAGCACATCCTAACTTAACGAAACTCGGTGTATGCCTCACACAGACATGACAAATAAATCAAATACACAAAGCTTGAAATGTCTTTAAACGAAATAATTCAAAACGAAAAAAGAAAAAGGCTACTCTCTGATTATGTAATCCATTAGGCTTATTTATGTGCATTTCTCTCTATAGGCGCGTTCACACAGAGATGGCGATCGTCAACTTCATCTTTGCAGCCGAGTCGACACTTTTAGAGAAAACACTTGTTTATTAATAAAAATCAATACACGCGTCACCGGATTTACAGATGCATGCACACATATTATTTCGAAATAACTAGATATTGTGTTGAAATAAAATTATTATTAGGGTAGAGTGGGGGAAAACGCCCCCCTTAAGGAAAATGTGACATTACAGTGAAACAAAACATAAATGTGACTAGAATTGCCATCCCGGTTTTGAGTGACTATGGCAGGAGTTATTCACCAAATATTAAAATTGCTCAGCCTTCATAATTAATTAGTATTTCCACTGAAAATATTTTTGTACAAAGGGGGCGTTTTGCCCCAGCGGTGGGGTAAAACGCCCCCCAAGGTAGGGTAAAATGCCCCCTTTCTTACCAACCAGTTTGCTTCATAGATAAACAGCAAAATTAACAGACAATAGTTTTTAATCTCTAAAGGTAAAAGGCAAGTAATGTATCAACATGTATATATATTAATATTTATTTCAGAAATGTTCAAAATAGGCAAAATTAACTACCTTCCATCAGTGAGCTAACTGTGCTAGCAAGCTAGCTAGTTAATGCTCACTTGAGGTATTTTTTTCATGTTTTGTTCAAATATTTTGATTTTACCACCTAGTTATACTGCATTAAGTGTAAAACAAAGGATTTGATAGACAGAAATATTTTATTATAGTAATTATGATAGAGAAACTATGCCCCCGGGGGGGGGGGGCGTTTTACCCCTCAGCGTAGGGGGCGTTTTACCCCACAAGCTATGAGTTTTTTAAAATAATGTTTAATTTTTAAAATATAATTATATTCCTTATAAATAATATATGATCTCAAACTACAGACTTCACTATTCATCTATCATACATCACTGTGATATCCTGCAGAACAATATTCTCTTAAACACTTATTTACTAATATCTGAAAATTATAGCATTTACCATGTAATCCTCTTCTCTTCAAATGTGTCGCTGGTGTCAGCTTCTCCATAGAGATTTGTATATCCCCGTTATCAACGTAGTGCATAGCAACAGTAAAAACCTATATTGACTACTTTTAGTGGTTATTTTGGGAAAAACAGGTGGGGGGCGTTTTACCCCAGGGGGGCGTTTTCCCCCACTCTACCCTAATAATAGCCTACATCTTTTAGAATAGGCCTATTTGATTGAATGCTGAATGTTGCGCTTGTTCAATTTAATAAAATTAAAACTTGTTGTTTAACTAAGCTGTTTAAATTTAATTGAAAGACTCACGCTGTATGAAATCTATCGAGTCGGTCAGCGCCACCACCAACACAAGTGACGCAGACAGAGATGAAAATGTGGAATAAAGCTGTTATTTTTGTTTTATTTGCACAAGTATTCTCGTAGCTTCGTAAAATTACAGTTTAACCACTGATGTCACATAGACTACCTTTTCGATCATCTAGGAACTTTTCTGGGCCTTGAACGTCATACTCTGCTGTCTTAATTTGCATTCTGGAGATGAACGGAGGTCTTACACGTTTAGAAATGACACGAATGTGAGCAATTAATGACAGAATTTTTATATGACATACGAAAACCAAGTTCTACTTACATTAAGTTTACTCTCCTGCGTTGCTTGATCCTCCTGAACTTGAACGAACCATGTCCATGTGCTGCATGCTTCGCGGTATTGCGGCTATGGCGGCTGCACGTGTAAAGTGCGCGAAGTTGCCGCAATGCACTTAAAGAGGGGGAGGGGTTGAGAGCGTATTATACAGCTCATATAATACAAGTTTATTATTTTAATTTTTTAATATAGTGTTTCATTAATAACTATGTTAATTTATAAAATAAAATCACTATACTAAAAACTCCACTCTTTCTGGTTGGGGGGGCCAATGGGGTGGCCAGTGTCATTTTGGGGGTGGCCGTGGCCCCCCCTGGCCCCCCCTTGGAGGCGCCACTGCACACATGTGGCACACATCTCTCTCTTTAATGAGCTGGCGCGCATGTGACGTCAGCACCCATCACAAAATGCATTTAACAGTCTTAACTTTTGAACTTAAAAATATTATTCCCATTACATAAATGTGCAAACAGGTTTTAACAAGTATACTTCTACAGCATAAACGTTTTACATGTGTTCTATGGCACAGCACACTTTATACTTGATTACGAACAGCATTAACCATCCACATTTTCTTATATGAACGAACACCAACTTATACATTATTTATGAAAATATGAAACAACTGTGACTTACCTAATGCAATAAAACAGTTCAGACATCCATTTAGGAAAATATTGACAACGATGGTTTAGAATAGATTAATGATAGCCACACATGTGGCACACATCTCTTTTTTTTTTTTTTTTTTTTTTGGCACACATCTCTCTCTTCAATGAGCAGGCGCGCATGTGACTAGTGATGGGCCATTTGAACCGAGGCGTCGGAGCGTGTGTCGAGAAAAAGTGGGCGTGCCAGATGAAGCCGCGATTCGAGGCTTGTGTTGTTAACGTGAAAATCACGTGACTAATGACAAACGAGGCCTCGGTTTGTGTGGATACGTCATCGGTTCGGTCTGAGTGTCGCTTCCGGATAAAAGGCGGTTCGAAACTCGCGCCTCCTTGTGGGTGTTGCAGGAGTAGCAGAAGAAGTTGTAGTAGTGTCAGAGAGTCAGAGAGTTAGATGATAACTGTTGTGCCATATGTGAGGGCTGTATATTATTACATTATCAGGTTAGAATAGTTATAGTATATTATTATTATAGTAGGCCTAGCTATATTATAGTCTTGTTATATTAATTAGATAAGATTATTTGGATTGCTCTGGATTTTTGCATCTGGACTGGACTGCTTTTTGATTTGGATTGCCTTTTTGGATGTGTTTGCTTTTTGTGACTCTTCTTTTTCCTGGTAATGGAGACAGCAAGAAAGAGGGAATCCTCCCCTGTCTGGGCTCAACAGAAGCATCAGTGTCCTCATTTGTACCTCTGCCATTTTTACGTTCCCCTGCATCCCCTGTTCCTTGTGAAAGGATATTTTCCAAGGCTAGAGAGATTTTGTCCAAGAAGAGGAATCGTCTAAACCCCAACACACTTGAAATAATTCTGTTTCTCAATAAAAAATCTATTGTAATCCTTCCTTCCAGACTATTCTGTTGCAGTTTACTTTAATCTGTTATCTATAATCTGCTAAATGAATAAATTTACTTTATTACACTCCCTCTAACATAAGCACTGCACTCAACACAGTGTCACTGTTGTTGTTCATACTGTCACTATCCAAAAAATGTATGAATAATTAATAAACTGTGTGTGTGACTCTGCACAAGTAAATTCAGACAGAGAAAGATACATATTTTATATAGTAATGGACAAATGTCTGATCATGTCTTTTTATTATTGCAAATGAAAGGTTACAGACATCAACAGTGAGTAGCCTACAAAATAAATAAATAAATATTTGTATTTATAAAAAAAATATTTCTATAAAATATACATTTAAATAAAAATATACAAATAAATATAAATATTTATTTGTATATTTACATTACAAATAAATATTTTTATTTCTAAAAGTATTTTATAAAATATACATTTTTTTTATAATTTCTTTTTTTTTTTTTTATAAAATTAGGGAGGGGGGGGGGGGGGGGGTGCGTGGCTCTGAACACTGGTTCAGAATGAATGAATTTGTCTGCTATTTCTTTGCACAGTAGCTAGGTGTCACTAGTGAGCAATGCTGAATGAAGCTTCGAGTAATGAACCTTTGGCTGAAGCAATGGACTGCGAGGTCTCAGTGGTTCAGGAAGCCTCATTTTGCCATCACTGCATGTGACGTCAGCACCCATCGACGCAATTCTTTATTACTTTCGTCAATCGGTGAAAACAAAATAATAAGTAAATAAAATAATAATAAAACATATGTCTGAACATTTCATGCATTAGGCAAGGAAATATATATATATATATATATATATATATATATATATATATATATATATATATATATAAATAAATAATAATAATACATGAAAAATACATCGGAACACAGCCTCAATTAATTGGTTACACACGCAAAATGAGTATCCTCGTAAACACAGTCAGTTTTGTGTTGTAAACAATTGAGAAAGAAAACGGATGAGTTATTTGTATTAGGTCCGTGCATTTGTCTTAAAGGGACAGCAGCCTTATGTACCCGCAGTTGTTTGTGTCACCAGTGGTGATCAAACAACAAAAAATAAAGAGAAAATTAGAATAAAATATGGAAAAAATTAAGACCTTGTTTCTTTGCAAATTATCTGGCCTTTCCTCATGTTACATATCAATGCTTTGTCAGAATTCAGCTAAATTGATCGCAGAAGAATGTCAGTGCGAACTAGCCTACAGTCACAGATTCCAGCCATTTACATATAGAAGCCTTAATAATAATAACCATGGCAAAAACATCCTGCTTGATTCTATAAATCAGAGTAAAAATACTACAAAAACTAAAATATTAGTGTTTTTGGTGAAAGAAACATTTTTTTTTAGATCTTTGGCATTTCTATTGAATATGGAAGTAAAACTTAGCAGTACATATCTAAATATGGACAACATGTTCATGACCTTTCTTTACACAATTATTGAAATTAATCAAAATTGAACTGACTTAAGCTGAATAATGCTTTTAAAGCTGCTTTACAGCAAAATGTGTTTCTTAGAACCTCCCACCACCGATAAACAGAATACAGAATACATATAATATAATATACTGAAACTGGCAATTAGGAAAACCACATACCTGATCAGTTTTTTTTTTTACTTCACACTTTTCTGCAAGCCTGGTTTTAGTGACAGCTGTGGATTTTGTCTGCATGTTACCTTTCCCTCTTCAACACAGATCTGATCTGCTCTCTGCACTGAGACGAACCATAGTAGTACAGAAGAGGGTCCAGGAAAACACTTGCGCTCCCAAAACACAGAGCCAACAGGTAAGCAGCATATGATAAATCTCCCTCCCCTCCAGTAGCTAAACGAACACAGTGGTACAACAGGATGCCATTGGTTGGAGCGAAACACACAACATACTCCATCAGCACAGTGATAACCATAATCACAGCTCTCCTTCGGTTGCCTGATGTTGCTAAGTGTTCAGACTTTGCACTGAGCACATATATTATGGTAAAGTAGCTCACTAAGGTGACAACCAGTGGCAAGAAGAAGTAGAGGCAGGAGAGGATGGAGAACAGGTACACATAATACAGCACTGTAGGGTCTTTGTGGTGCAGTGCATCATGACAAGTGACGCCCACATCCCTAATCTCTACCGTTTGTCTCATTGAGAGAAGTGGCACCGTACCAGCGAGCGCCAGCAGCCAGACCAGCACACATACATACGTGGCTTTCCTTGCACTCTCCCAGGTTCGATAGGCAACAGGAAACACCACAGCCAGAAGTCTCTCCACACTCATGCACATCATCAGCAGTATGGAGCAGTACATGTAGCAGTAGTAAGCAGCACTGAGCACACGACACGCCACCTCACCGAACACCCAATTTGAAGCGTTCAGCTGGTAGTGGATCTTCAGAGGCAGCAGCAGGGTGAAGAGCAGGTCCACACACGCCAGGTTAGACATGTAGATCACAGCTGGTGTCTTCACTCGAATCCTACAGGTGAACGTCACCAAGGCCAAAGCGTTCAGGGGCAAACTAATGAGGATGATGAAGATGTAGAACGAGGGCATGACGCGTGTGACCATGGGACCTTTGAGAAAGACAGCAGCCTCTTCTGAGATGGACAATGAGTAACAGCTGAGCTCTGCTTGGTCCAAAGTACAATTCTCATCTTCTACAGCAGCAAAAATTGAAATGTAGCCTGTATGAACATACAAAAGCACAACAACATTAATGAAAGGTTACAAAACCAGGGTGTTTCTCACCTTTTCTTAAAGTCAAGTGAACAATAAACACTTGATTTGGCCTTGTCCCACTCAAATGAGTAAAGATCCAGGGGATTTTGGATCTTACATTCTATGACATTCTCAGATCAAGTGTGCTCCTAATAGTTCATATTAATGTCAGACTGAGCTATTTTAGGTCTATCTTACTTGTCACATTAGAAACCTCTCTTTTACTAGAGTAATATTTTATTAGTATTTCTCTGCATTAACTTAAGTACAGCATTTGTGTACACCATCCACCACAAATAAACATTTCATAATTAATTTCTCTTGCCATTGCAGGATCTAGGCTGATGTTGTAGTGTCTGTGCATTATAGTGAAGACAACTCCGAACATGTTTCCTATCATATGAAAGACCACTGAGCCAATCAGAATAAATATGGGGCAGAGCAACACATAGCCCCTCCCCAGGTGCAGCTTGTAGTGAAGTATAGGTAAGTATAGTGTTATTTGGGAGTGTGACCATTAGAGGGTGTGCCCTACCCTTGTTGATACCCAGGCTTGGTTGCGGATTCCACTTGTATGTTTCTCTGTAGACATCTGTAAATTATGTCTATGTCTAAATTACTCGCTATGGAGCTGACAGCGCATTGAAGAGCTATGGGCATTGGGCAGGATGCTTTAGAGCATGTCAGTGACCACTATGGGACGCAGAGGGGTGTAGCTGCGCCAGAACAAAACAACTGTCACGAAAAGATGCATTTAATTATGCACAGACGAGCACCCAGTTTAAGTCAATGCGGACTCGGAGGAAGATTTGAGTTCAGGCAGATAAGCCTACAGAGCATCGATTAAATGTAGTTCAGTTAATTTTTTTATGGTATGTTCTTATTGTAGTCGGAATTATACTTTGTAATTTATTGCTTCGTTTATAAAAAGGTTGTTGTAATTGCCTCCGCTGTCGGTGCGGAAAAAAACATTCATCTGCTTTTTCACGAGTTCACACTTACATACAATTTGAGGAATTTTAAAGATTAATGCGTATTTGGCGTGCTGTCCGGGGGGAGGGCTCCGAGCTCGGAGTTCGGCCCGAACCCAGAGTACTCCCCCCGTATGTGTTTAGGACTAAGTGTGGAGAAGGGGTGGTGGGGGGATGTTGCAAAACTGTCAATGGATTGAGGTGAGACTGCTGAATGTATATATACCTCCTACCACTGATTGCTGAGTGCTCTCCACTTGTGTTAATTATCTGAACGTGCTCCTCCCGAACTTTGTGAATAAAACATCATGTGTTGAAAATTAAATTTCAATTTCAGAGCTCATCTGTTTTTTCAAAAAGAAATAAATAATCTAGCTGTAATCAACATCCACTGGAGGCAAGCTTGGAGAATCCAAGTTAGGGCTGGGCGATATGGAGCAAAAAATATATCTCTATATATTTTGCTATATCTCGATATACGATATATATATCGATATCTTTACAGGAAAAATAATCCCCCAAAAACTATACAAAAACAAATATGCCAAATACCACAAAGTCTTTTTTATTGGAGTGCAAAGAGGTAGGCAGTTCATGTAGGAACAAAGTGCTTCTGCGACATTTTTAAATAATTTTTTTTTTTTATAATTAAAACTAACATAATAAAGTATGATTTTTTTTTACTTTAAGCAATTCTGGAGCTATAATTGACTCTTCTTAGGAGCATATAAAACAAAACAGCCCCTTGGAAAAAATGAAATGTAATAGTAGTTATAAACAAAGGTTTATTTTAGTTCAGATTAACATTTGAGGCAATTGTATTCATAATGTCAAAATAAAACCGACGTAATGTTACTTGAAGGCATTATAGCCTACTATTCCTGCCAAACTTCCATGGTTGCAGTTAGTGTTACTACAGTAAATGCATGGTGAATGTTGCTGATCTGTGGACACTGGATAGTTCATTCATGGCACAATGTTTCTCCTGGTTTCAATGTCAGCCGTAACGATCCGTTAATAACGGAGAAATGTGAATGCTTTCTTTACTGGATCTCTTATTAGCGCTGTGTAGTAAGTGTCGCATGATCACGATCGGCTCGCGCTGCACTGGTCCAAACTGATAAACGGTCCTTCAACCACACAATAACGAGCAGTTTCGTTCCGCTTGCATTACGTTTGCCATTTGATGTTGGGAAATGTTGTGGTCGCGCCGGCGTCTCTTACATTATGAGCGCGCTTGCCACGCGCAACGCGCCTACATTTGAAATAGCCTAACGAAATTTTGGTCGGCAGGAAAAATGCGTACCGAAAACCGAACGGTTCAATACGAATACATGTATCGTTACACCCCTAATCTCCATATAATGGAGCCAGTTGTCCTTTTTTTTTTAGACGAGTTCTGTAGCCTTCGGGCTGGTTCCGGGCGCCGCCATGTTGAATTAGACAACACGCGAGGGGATGGGTAGCAAAAGCAAGGAGGCGGGGGCGAGCACACACAGCACAGAGAAGGCAAACAAGCAAAGTGGCGAAATCAGAATTAAATATAAACAATATATCAATATATACGATATGTCAAAATCCATATCGTGTTTAAAAAATATCTCGATATAATATCGCCCATCCCTAATCCAAGTGCAGCTTTATTTTCAAAACATGATCAAACATAAAACTTCGAGAACCGGTCCACGACAGTCAAAACGACTGTCTTGCCCTTGGAGGGCGGGAAGGCGGTAATAAAATCTAGCGAAATGTGGGACCAGGGTCTCGAAGGGACTGACAGCGGTTGGAGTAACCCATCTGGGGGCCGATTGGAGGTCTTACCAGTGGCACAAACCGAGCAAGCCAAGACAAAACTGCGGATGTCACGAGCCATTAATGGCCACCAGAATCGTTGTCTTACCAAAAAACTGGTGCGGTTAACTCCTGGATGACACGCTATTCTGGAACAATGTCCCCACTAAATGACGTCGGACCGATACTCCTCTGGCACAAACAAACGATTCGGTGGGCAATCGGGCGGAGGCGTTACTCCTTCTAAGGCCGACAAGACCTTCGATTCGATCTCCCATCTGAGTGTGGAGACAATTAGGGTCTCGGGTAAAATGCACTCGTGAGTGGACGGGTGTTCGGTTTGATAAAAAATTTGAGATAAGGAATCGGGTTTGATGTTTTTGGAACCCGGGCGGTACGAAAGAGAATAGTCAAAACGTCTGAAAAAAAGAGCCCACCGAGCCTGCCTAGAGTTGAGTCTTTTGGCGGTTCTGATCTATTCAAGGTTCTTGTGATCGGTCCAAACGAACCAGTGACGCCATTCTTCCAACGCTAACTTGACTGCCAACAATTTTCTGTTACCAATGTCATAGTTGCGTTCGGCAGGTGATAGACGATGAGACAAAAACGCGCAAGGATGCATCCTGTCGTCTGTGGAAGAACGTTGGTAAAGTACTGCTCCTACCCCCACCTCTGACGCGTCGACCTCCATCACGAACTGACGTGATGGATCGGGGCAACGAGGATGGGAGCCGAAACAAAGCGACTTTTCATTTTAGTGAATACAGCCTCAGCTGTATCGGACCACCTGAACGTCGTTCTGGGGGAGGTCAAGGCAGTCAGAGGTGCGGCTAGTTGGCTGAAATTGGGAATAAAACGCAGATAGAAATTGGCAAACCCCAGAAACCTCTGTAGAGCCTTACGGGAATCTGGACTTGGCCAATCTATCACAGCCTTAACCTTGTCAGGATCCATACGCACTCCCTCAGACGAGCCGATGTATCCTAGGAAGGGAACAGACTGTGCATGAAAGACGCATTTCTCCGCCTTGACAAAAAGCCCACAAAAGATGACAAAATGTCATCCAGGTAAACATATATGAACTGATCAACCATGTCTTTCAGCACGTCATTGACGAGTGCCTGGAAGACCGCTGGGGAGTTGGACAGCCCGAAAGGCATGACCCTGGGGGTATTGAATGCGGTCTTCATTCATCACCCTTCCTTATGCGGACCAAATGATAAGCGTTACGTAAATTCAACTTTGTGAAGATGGATGCTCCCTGTAACCGCTCGAAGGCTGAAGACATCAACGGCAAAGGATAAGTATTCTTTACCGTGATGTTGTTCAACCCCCGATAATCAATACACGGTCGCAGAGACCGTAAATTGGATAAGATTACATTTTTGGGGTAAAGAAATTCCACACATATGAATGTTTACCATCATAACAGATCACAAGCCTCTGATTTCGCTGTTTAATGAACTGAGAGAAGTGCCACAAATGGCCTCACCACGTATCCAGGGATGGGCAGTATTGTGTGGGTACAACTACACCATTGTGTATCAAGCAGCCTGGGAGCATTAAAATGTTTATGGATTGAGCCAGTTGCCGTTGTCTGAAAAAGGAGTGGAGACTCCAGCTGAGGAAGAGAGAGTACTGCTGCTGGATGAAAATGATGTGTCACTGGTAAAAGCAGACCAGGTGAGGACATGGACTGATAAAGATCCTGTTTTTGCACGGATGAGAGAATATGTTCTTAGAGCATGACCCAAGAGACTAGATGATCCATTTTTCAGAAGGTTCACACATGTTTATTTTAGCACATGCACTTCAACAAAAGCACACCTCAAAATAATTGTGTAAGGCAGTAAACCTTGAGATTATTACTCGTGAAATTTGAACAAAATAAATGGATATGATAACGTAGCCTATACAACTAAATTAACAATATATTACATATTTTCAAATTTCACTAAACATTTTCATTTATTTGTGAATTTTTTTTGTAAAACATGGACCTTTATTTTTATTAAAATGGGTTATGTCTGGGCTAATAAACTAATTTAGACGCATAAACTGGGTGCCGGTGCGGTGAGACATATGCTCGGCCAGATTCAGCTCCAAGTCATGCATCTTCGGATGCGGAGCCACGCGGAAAGTTAAAAAAAATGGTGTGCACACCGCCAACGGCACAAGAAATACCACAAGCAAACATCAGAGTGAGAGTTATCACCAAAACTAAACAAAAAGTAATAAAATGCAAATCAACATTACAAAGAATTGCATCACACGATCAGTGTGTCAATTCAGCAGAATATGGTGACAATTAGCCACAAAACCAACAAAATTTTATGTAAGCTGACACATGACAGCAATCAGACCAAAGCATATTTTCCACATGCAGTTCCGCATGTTGATAATAAATCCTATCATTAGACTGTCATAGCAGCCGATTAAATGCATGTAACGGACAGTATTAAAATTGTGATTTGGGAAAATGTAACTATTATGCAGAATTACAGCAAATGTGCATGCGGCTAAGTTAGTAAATTTACAAATTGACCAATAATTCTGCTAAATAACTGTTTTCTCAACTAAAGCTTAACATGTAGGCTAAAATAGTGGCCAGAATAAAGTCATTTTAAATGATTTACCCAAATAGCACACAATTCCGGCAGTAAAGCATTAGCTTCTTGATTGATGCTGTTATTCAGGGGTATTGCTTAATTTCTGTGTTTGAAATCTTCTAAAAAGCTTTGGCTTTCTGCACAAAATTAAGCTCCGATGTGTATAGGTCTTCTTTCGCCGATTAACTGCTTTTCTTTAAAAGTGAATCTTGAAAACGGCGTGGATGATAAATTTGCAACGATGTCCTCCTCATTAATGCTGCTTGAGTTTCCATAGCGAACAGAGCTAGCTATTTTATCTGCGAAGTTTTTTTTTTTTTTTTTAAAAGGCGACAAAATGTGAAGGTGAAGGTGATTGAATAGTGTTATTTGGGAGTGTGAACATTAGAGGGCGTGCTTGTACAACAAGCCTTACCTGTGAAGTTGTAATTCGACCTGTTGTATGATGGGCCACCTGTAAATACAGACATATCAAATATAGGCTACATAATCTCTCCTTCTCCATATTCTGCAGCACAAAAGCAGCCAGTGCTTGTACAACAAGCCTTACCTGTCAGATTTGTCACAGTGTCGTTGTAATCCCACTCGTCGTAGTATTTTGTATCATCTGTAAATAAAAACATGTCAAATATACAGAATTTTTCCTTCTTCATATTCTGCTGCACAAAAGAATATCACACAGTCCCGCCCCGCTCTGCAGGCTGCAGCCATGTCCATATCCTGTATAGTTTTTGTAAATTAGAGTCGGTGTAGCGGAAGTTGCGATAAAAAAAAAAAAAAAAAAAAAAATCAAGCCTTGATTTTGTCCAACGAGAATAGATTGGATCGTTGTGTTGATTTGCTCGCGTTTTTTTAATAGAAAAAGCAGTTTTTCAGGAAAAGCAAAGATGTTTTCTTTTTTGACAAAGATTTTGTTTGGTAAACCTGTAGAAGAAAAGAAAAAAAAATATGATTAAACTGATCAAAATAATCTAAGCAGGGGCGCTTTATAAATTTGTATGAAAACACATTATGCAATAAATAAGTTCGAAATAAATAAGATATATACAATGGTACAAAAACATTATTAATTGTGAAAGCAGATAAAAATTCCTTACACTCATAATATAGATCAAGGTTTCAGTCACATAGGCTATTAAGTTTCACATCAGCAAAATTTCAAGTCACTTTTTATGCATATTGAATTGATGATCTACTTACCGTCAATGGTGGCAGTGTACATTTGTGCAATTACAACTGAAAGCAAGACCATTTTAATCCCCATGACGATCAACTGTCTATATCTAACGTCAGACTTTTTACTCCAAATTATACAGGCTCTGGTGGATTCGCGACGTCCGATTTGTGCGCCAGACTAGTCGTTCACTGAATCAGATCAACCGGATGATCCGAGCTGACGGGTTTATAGCGGCTGGAAACTCCCCTGGTCGTTCACACCTTAAAATTAAAAAAAAAAAAAAAGAAAAAAAAAAGGGGCCGTGTAAAGCTGTGGAAAAGTGGGAGAGTAGAAGGTAGGAAAAGGGGAGACAGCAATCAATAAAACACCTGGTAGCAACACACTAATTTATACAGACACATGAATATTAAAATATGACCATGAAGAAATAAAAAAAACGTGTTTGGGGTTCATGACCCTTTAAAGCAGCTAGACAGTAAGGATGAGCCTGCATCATTCCTCAACTCTGACACTCAGCACAGGAGTCCCACAAGGCTGTGATGTGCTGAGCCCATTTCTCTATTCTCTGTATACTCATGACTGTATACCAGATTATAACACACCATTATCCAGTTCACGGATGACAAGACTGTGGTGGTGTTGATCACCAGAGGCAATGAGTCTGCCTACAGAGAGGAGGTACAAAGGCTGATGGTCTCTAAACATCAAGAAAACAAATGAAATCATTATTGATTTCAGAAAGAAACAGGATGTTCACACATCACTGCACTTTAACAGGGAGATGGTGGAGAGTGTCGAGCTTTAAATTTCTGGCCACACACATCTCACGGACGATAAACATCATGGCACTATCAAGGAGGCACAAAAGCGACTGTTCTTAAGAACGCTCAGGAATGTAAACTGCATAAATTTTATCAATGCAGTTGATAAAAAGGCCTTGCAGGGAGTCATAAAGACTGCAAAGAAAATCATCACAAACCAACAGTTGCCTGCAGAAAACACAACATTCTGAAGGACTCATATCACCCTGCTCAACAATTATTTCAACTGTTGCATTCTGGAAAACACTACAGGTCAAAACTCGCAAGATTCATTTATTAGCGTACTGAATACTGAACTAAAAACACAGCCTCCAAACACAATACATTCTTGACATGCAAGAACCATTCATGTGTAATAACATTATGAGCACTTTATTTCCTTTATCATTTATGTGCAATAACATATGAGCACTTTATTTAATTGACTTTCTTTCAAAAATATGTGCAATCTCATTTGTAAAGTTTTTGTACAATGCTTTCTTAAGCTTGGGCTCCTAAACAAGATCGCTCCCACTAAAGGCAGTTATTATAAATGAAATGAAAGTTTTGATGTACTTTGACTTACTGAAACCAAATGATTATCTCGGTTTTAATGAGTCTACAACACTAGGATACTGTTATAAGCACAAGCCCTGTACGATTGGCCATGGTGACATCTAAATTCTTAAATTCTGTCATAATTTACTCACCCTCAAGTTGTTTCAAACCTGTATGAGTTTCTTTCTTCTGCTGAACACAAAAGAAGATATTTTGAAGAATGCCAGTAACTAAACATTTAATGTACCCCATTGACCTCCATAGTAGTTTTTTTCTTACCATGGAAGTCAATGAGGTCCATCAACTGTCTGGTTACCAACATTCTTCAAAATATCTTCCCAGTAAGCAATTATGCGTTTAAAAGACGTCTAATAGCCGTCCAAACACGGCCCAGACGTCTAGGCTAAAACAAGGCAAAGTTTGGGCTGTCAGTGAAGGTTTAATACACGTCAAGAATACATCAATTAGAGAACATGTCAAAGAAATGAAACCAAACGTCTTGTAATCACTGTTGACTTTGCTTACATGATGGAATATCATACACCTCGCAAGTTATTTTGGCAAAAACGACATTTAACCAAATTCAAGGTTATTTTGTCTGGAAGTGTGTTACTCATAGCCGGACTATATGGGGTCTATAGTTAACCTAGACGCTGAATATCCTAGACGGATATTGCTTGCTGGGTTCCTTTGTGTTCAGCAGAAGAAAGAAACTCAGAGCCCTATGTTGATTTCCTAAAAAGAGTTTGTGGATTTTCTCTCAGACCTATTGGTCAACGTCGATAAAGCATTGATTGTCCGAGATTTTAACATTCACAGATAAAACAAAGGATGCGTTAGGGGTTTCTTTTACTAAACTCCTTTGGGGTCAAGCAAAATGTCACTACTCATCGTTTTAATCATACACTAGATTTAATTATATCACATGGAACCAATCCTACTGATAAGATATTCTACCACAGTGATGATCACTACCTTGCATACTACTGCTGATATTTGCAGTATTTACATATTTACAGTTTAGCTGTAATGAACTTATGAATTTCTTCACTTAGAAAATCAAAAGTATCCGAAATACAATTGTAAATGTCCATTTTCTAAAAGCGTTTTATGATCCAGCCTCAATTATCGCCCCTTAAGAACAATTGCAGTGCTTTACAAAGCGTGGGGTCATCGGCTCCATCCGGGTCTCCATCGTTAGTGGCTGCATTTCCGTCATTCGTCCCAAGGGTGCATACCATCTATGCCCTGTCCCAAATGGAACCCTAAGCACTCGCGGTCTTCCTCTGAGTCCGCACTTTCGTGACGTAATGCCGCTTTGACTGTCGGGAAGAAGTCTGCTGTGGAGTCCGCATCAGCGCGGGCTCGGCAAAAGTGCACATCAAGGGCGCAAGTCGACCACATGGGGGCGCTCGTGAGCACCCTTCTGAGATCTAAAAATGAGAAATGGGACGCACTGCGGCCCAAGACAGCTACACCATTGCTGAGTCCCAATTCGCATACTATCCGTCCTAAATAGTATGCGAAACAAGAATTAGTACGTCCCAAATCGTAGTATGTTGAAAAGAGTATTCCAAAGATACCCGGATGGTCTACTATTTCCGGTTAGAATTCGAAGTGCAGATCAATGCACACTCTAACGGCTAATATTGCCCACAACCCATTGCGTGCGGGAGGGAGAAGCCATAGATATCATATAAAGGCTAGATGTCTTAAGGCGGAGTCACTTTCGGCATCACCGGCGGCCATCTTAGGACAGGACTCTGTGAATTAAGGTGAGTGAGCAGCACGCACACAAATCCTCTTATCTCGCTGAAATCTGGACGGATTTACAAACGGTTTGGTTTCTTACAAACGTTATTAACGTGGCTATAATTCTGAATGCTTAAACATTTTGAACATAATTATTCATATGTATGCAGTATAATAGCTACATATCTGACGTTTATAACAAACCAAACCGTTTGAAAATCGGTATAAAATTGAGCAAGTTATGGTTATTTAAAAGTACATGCACCATGTTATGAGTGAACGAGCATCCTGTCTTAAGATGGCCGCCGTGTGCGGATGTCGAGCTCCATTGGCCAGCAGCGCGGACGAGACATCTAGCCTTTATATGATATCTATGGGAGAAGCTTTGTGGTGATGGTGGTATCTATGGTGATGTAAACATGGCAGCCGGATGCAGCCGCGGAGATTCGCCCTCAGTTTTTAAGTGTAAGAATTCAAATGTTTAACCCTTATTAAAGTTATATTTTATTGTCTCGTAATATTAATGGGGTTATGTTGTGCCAAAAAGTACCGTGTTTATCTTGTAGGGTCCGATGAAATAAAAAGTAATGTCATGCAAGTGTCTTTTTTTTATGTATTTCTTCTGATGTTTCTGTCTTAGATTTACTATAAACCCTTATGAAAATAAACACCTTTTACTACACTAACCATAGTTTAACCACACTGACTTATTTGTAGTAATACTGTGGCTGTAGGCCTACAAATGTTAACTTTATCAATCCAACCAAAGAAACATGGTTACTACACTTTTACTATAGTAAAAGCATGGTTCATTTTCATCGGGGTATTTTTGAGTATTATACATAAGTATAAAATACGTTAAACAATAGTTATACTATAAACTTTAAATATTTTAGCTTTCGTTACACACATTGCACATGAACGTCAGAACCAGCTGCCTCACAAACGACCTGCGTTTGGTTGATCTACGACGACATCCTGCTTCACTCCTCAATTTGGTAGGACACATTGTAAATGTATTTTGGAAAAAAAGATGGGAATAGTAAATACATTTATATATGACTTAATGAAATGTAAAATGTTTTGTTAACAGTCATGGTGTGCGTAACTAAGCAACCACGTTCTCGTTCACGTTGCATGACGTCATCGAAGTATGTCCCAGAACGTGCATACTCTTTTGCTACACACTCAAAAGTATTTACTTTTTCCTCACAAAAAAAGTACATACTTTTAGGTCGTAGTATAAGTAGGCTAATTGGGACTCAGCCCATGGCTCCTCCCGCCTTTGACTCCGCCCTGGGGCCTCATCCTGGCTGGTCTCTGGCCTAACATCTGGCTCCTCCTGCTCCTGGCTCCTCACTGGCTCCTCCCACCATCCACTCCTCCATGGACTTCTTTTATGTTTGCCCTGAACTCTTTTTGTTTTCTGCCTGCTCCACGCCGTCCTCCAGAGCCCCCTCCACAGTTGGACTATTTAGGACGCGCCTTTTTTGGAGGGGGCGTACTGTTACATGTATGGTCTGTCTCCCTTGTTTCATAGTGTTTTTGGTTTAGTCCTGTGACCCAGTTAGTCATCTCCTTCACCTGTGTCCTGTTAATTATCTAATTTAGTTCCTTTTGTTTGCTCTGTGTATTTATACCCTGTGTTCTCCCTCAGTTTTCGTCCGTTCTCGTTAATGTTTAGTGTGGTTTTCTCCTGGTTCGAGTTTTGTCATTAAAGATCATCATCATCATCATCATCTTCATGCTACTGTATTTCCACTACCACGTTACGTAACAACCTCTAGATTACTGTAATGAATTACAAGCTGATTCTCCTGCATCCTCAATAAACAAGCTACAATTAGTCCAAAATGAAGCTGCTAGTTCTTACCAGTGAAGAGATGATTAGCTACAACTCCTGCAAAGACTACAGATGACGCAATCTCTGAATCAACATGAACAAATGCTAATTTTCATTTAATTATGTTAAATGTTCACAACTTGTAATAATTACTTAACTGAGCTCATTGTTACTGCCTTAAATTAATACATTGTTAGCTAACTGCGTGATTTATATTTAATTGGACATTTCTGAAATACATTACTTGGACACAGTCACCTCTGATAACAGATCACTCTAAATTGTAATGTAGACATGCATTTTTGTAGCCTGGGTGCCAGCCCGAACCCCGCCCACAACATTTTTTGGTCGGGAAGTTCGGTCTGGACTCGCTCCGTTGAGGAGCTATTATGCCCGAACAAAAATTGTTCGGACCAATCAAATTGTCAGGGCGGGCTTTATACGATGATGGACAGATGAGCAACGGTAACGTAATCATCCACGTCACCAAAGAGCGCTTGATTTTAATTAGTTTACAACAAAGACGACTGCTGCTGGAGAATTGAGATTTCACGAGCTCACATTTACAAATAAGTCAGATAGAATAAATGCGTATATAAGAGTTCACACAAATAAGTCGATAGAATAAATGCGTATATGACGTGCTGTCCGAGGAGAGGGCTGTGGGCTCGGTAGCCATACTCCCCCGTATTCCTGGTTGTGAGAGAACAAGACAAGAGTGAGGATTCGGGGTGGTGGAGGGATGCTGAAAAACTGTCAAGGAGTGTTAGGTAAGTTGACAGAGTGAATATGCTTCCTCATGCTGATATAGGGTAACGTTAGACATGGTATTGTTTGATGACAAGTTGATATTGGATTGATTATTTGTACGTGCTCCTCCCGAACTTTGTTTATGAAACATCATGTGTAGATTCCGCCATCGCGTCTGTTATAGAAGATATCGGCAGCGCATTCATTTTAAAAGAGGAACAGAGAGCCGCGACATTTTTTTTTTATTAAATGCTTGTAGAAGCCGCGACATTTTGTTGGTTGAAAATATGAATGAAGAACATGCGTCATTTACTCCGTTGCTCTGATTGGTTCTAGGTCTATCCAATTGAGTGCAGAGTTTTTTTTTTTCCTGGTTCGGTTGAGACACACCCCATAATCAAATCTCTATGGAGCAGTATCAGACTCACATTCTGACTAGAATCTGAGTATGACGACGTCAGGCTAGCATTTTTGTAAAGCTGCTTTGAAACAATGTATTGTGAAAAGCTTTATACAAATAAATGTGAATTGAATATGACCTTCACTCATTGTGTTTTGTGCTGGTCACAGATTCTGACTGCCTTCTACCTGCTCCATCTGGGTTTTTAGCCTTTTTTGGAGGTCTCAAACACCAAATAAGGTCAATACGTCAGATGCAGCAGCATATAGTCACAACACTACACTAGTCACAGAGACACTGAACATCTCAGTCTGCTGTGTTCATGTAGCAGTAGTAAGCAGCACTGAGCACACGACACGCCACCTCACCGAACACCCAATCTGAAGCGTTCAGCTGGTAGTGGATCTTCAGAGGCAGCAGCAGGGTGAAGAGCAGGTCCACACACGCCAGGTTAGACATGTCGATCACAGCTGGTTTCTTCACTCGAATCCTACAGGTGAACGTCACCAAGGCCAAAGCAGGGGCTACCAAAAGGTAAAAGACCAAAGTTTTTTCCTTACCTCAACTGGAGGTGTGAATTTTAGATGAGCTGTTGGTACATGTACTGACTTTTTTATGAGCACTTTATCCCCTTTTTGGAAATAAGAATGACATTCTCGATGCTTGTGCTCAAAGCGAGATTTCATGACATCCTGACGTGCTGAAACACGCTTCTGCAGTTGTTTATGCTCATGACCAGACACAGTGAGGGTTTAAGGACATTGAGGAGGTTACGCATTTTCCTTCCATGAAGTAATTTGAAGGAGGAAACACCTGTCAATTCAATTCAATTCACATTTATTTGTTTAGCACTTTTCACAATACATATCGTTTCAAAGCAGCTTTACAGAAAATGCATGTCTACATTACAATTTAGAGTCATCTGTTATCAGAGGTGACTGTGTCCAAGTTATGTATTTCAGAAATGTACATATACAAATGATTCAGAGCTTGATTCGTCTGAAGTCTTCGCATGGGTTGGCGCTCTCTCTTCACAGGTGTTGGGCATCTGAAGTCTTCATAAGAGGCTGGATCCAAACTGGAGCTGATGGTCTCTCTAGTTACCTCAGGATGGGCATCCCGAGATAAAACAGAAAAGCCAATGGAAAATAATTAGCGTAGCTGCTGTTCATAACATTAAACAAAGATAATTATGTGGATTTGATCTGATATGACTGTAGTATAAGGTTATGAGATACATTATGTAAATGCTTGGCTGGAGAGATCCGTCTTTAATCTAGATTTAAACTAGTGAGTCTGAGCCCTGAACATTATCAGAAAGGCTATTCCAGAGTTTAGGAGCCAAATGTGAAAACTCTCTCCCTCCTTTAGTGGACTTGGATATTCTAGGTACTATCAGAAGCCCAGAGTTTTGTGATCTTAAAGAATGTGATGGATTGTAGGGTGATAGAAGATCAGTTAAATACACAGTTTAGGTCCTTATAGGTCAGTAGCAAAACTTTGTAATTGATACAGAACTTAATAGCTAACCAGTGTAGAGATGATAAAATTGGTGTTTTTCTTGACCTAGTAAGAACTCTAGCAGCTTCATTCTGGACTTATTGTAGCTTGTTTATTGAAGATGCAGTAATTCATTACAGTAATCTAGGTTAGAGGTCATGAATGCTTAAACTAGCTTTTCTGCATCAGAAACAGATAGTATGTTCTGGAGCTTATGTTTCTGAGGTAGAAGAAGGCTGTTTTTGTAACAGAAATATGATTTTCGTAAGACAAGTTGCTGTCTAATATAATAACTGTAGAGGATGAAGTTACAGTACATCCTTCTTAATGCAAATGATTATATTCTAAGATATTCTGTGTACAGATTTTGGTAAAAAGTAATACCTCAGTCTTATCTGAATTTAATAGAAGAAAATTACAGGTCATCCAATATTTTATATCTTTAACACACTCTGTCAACTTGGATAATTTTTTCATCTGGATTTCAAGATTTCATCTGGTTGTGATGAAGGCTTGATCATGCTCCTGTAGTGAGAGTCCCCACACAATGATGACGTAGATCATTTGTAACATTCTGGAGTCCTTTTAGAATGACAACCATTTTTTGAAATGCAGATGGAGCAGATGCTAAACCATAAGGTACCATGCAGAACATGAAGAGGCCCTTGTGAAATGAAAGTAGAAAGGTACCGGCTGACTTCATTAAGAGGTACCTAATGATATGCACTTTCCCAGTCTAAAAACAGTTGCACCTTGCAGTAATGTCATCATCTTCTCCATGTGTGCAGCAATGAGTAGCTGTCCACTATAACTGCCTTGTTGGGCATCTCGCAGCCCCCGTTTTCTTTTGGACCACACAATCAGAGAAACCCATGGAGACGAGCCAATCTTTTTAATTACATCTGCATGCAAGAGTCGATCCAGTTCTGCAGAAACAGTATCTCTCACAGAGAGAGCACAAACTGAAGCAGATTGTGGAGGCGGCAGAACAGTGTGTCCATCAAATCGAAACTAGAGTCCCTTAATCAGGTCCATGCCTGTGCCATATTTTGTACTAAAATTGCCTCTTGTTGTAAATAAGCAACTAAATGGGCAGTAGGAGCTTGTAACGGCACAGTGCGAAAATGCTGCTCATACGATTATTTAGACAGGATGGACACTGATGAACCAGAGTCCACTGTGAATTGAGGAGACACAGGTCTACAGCAGGTGTAGCATTTATGGTCACATCACACATCAAACGGTCAGTTTCTCCAGGTAGGTAGAGAATACAGACCTCTGGTAATTTACTTGAATGCACTGAATGAGTAGGAGCAGAGCGGCAGACTCGTGCAAAATATCCAGTGTTATTGCAATTCTTACTTTTAGCAGATGTAGCAGGGCAGTTCTGTGCGTTTGCAAGACGTCCAGTGGAGCCACAGCAGAAGCATGTCCGAGCTTATGGAGCAGAAGCAGAGGGTTTTGATGAGGTACGTGCTTTGAATTAAGCCATTGGATGCTGTCATCCAGTCGCAAGAGTGGCATGTACAGCTTGTACTGGAGCAGAATTGCTTGTAGCCAGTGATTTGTCCTGGGCATCAGCAGCCTCTAGCTGTTTGGCAATAGTACATTTACATTTACATTTACATTTAGTCATTTAGCAGACGCTTTTGTCCAAAGCGACTTACAAATTAGGACTACATTAAGCGAGTCATCGTGAAGAGGCAAAAACAACGCAAGAAGTACTCAAAATATGAAGTTCAGGCATTATTCAGAGTAGCATAAGCCCGATAAGCAAGGATTTAAAGGAAAAGGAAAGTTTATTATTATTTTTTTTTAATGAGGTTAAAGTGTAAGTTGCAGGTTAAATTTTTCACGAAGTAATGCAATGTGTTTATTAAACATAAAGATAAAAACCGCCCACCATTGTTTTTTATACCAAAATGCTGATATAATATGAAAAGTTGGCACTTTTAACAGTAACTCCTTAACAGTAACTTAACTCCCGCTCCCTTCCACTAGATGGGGCGTGACGTCATAAGAGGAACTCACTAGTAGAGTTACCGTACGCTAGCAGCTATATTTGCCTTACATAACTTCAGAAAAGTTGGTTGTATGTTTTATTTGATAAAAAAAAATATGGATAAAATAACTCCATTGTAAACATACTCGTGTGTGCTGACTTCAAGGGGACCGTGATCCTGCCTGAAATGAGAATAAGCTATTCGCAAAACAAACGGGTTCAGGCGCGTCAGATCAGCCGGTCGCAGGTCGAGCTGTTCCACTAAACTCCAAAACGCGTTCACCTCACGGCAGCACATACTCTCCACTGCTGATTCAACTGGGTGGCATAGCCCACACAAACACAGTGATGGGGACATCGATCTCTCCTTTTCTTTTCTGACAATAAACATCGCTAATTAAATCGTGAGAAATTGATAACGCGTGGATTGAGGAAGGGTATTACATGACGTTTGAGGCGTCGATGAGAGTAGCGATTGGTGCCTGTGCAGTGTGTGCATCTCTAACGTTACAGCTCTGATTTGGACTGACTTACTGTAAGTATATAATGTCTTCAGTCGTTGTCCCTCCTTGCTATTCTACATGACGGCAATATTTTGAAAAGACTTGCTTGTTCCGTTATATTATCCGGGTTAAGTTTGCACCAGGCTAGACTAGCTCTAACGTAGCTAACGTTACTCACCAGGACACCTGGCCAGCCCTCCACTAATTCTCCTCACACCAAGCATTAATAACTCTTTGAGTGCCATGGCTCCCCTCTCTCACGTCTGACCGGTTAAAAATTGTAGAGCTGTGGTCCATAAAGAATTTGATGGTTTCCCACATCCTCAGTCGTTCTCCAAATAGCCATAATACAATAAGAATCTAGCAGAGTATGGGTTGCGAGTTCCTCTTGTGACATCATCACCCAGTAACTGAAAAAACACGCTACCTTTGAAGAAACCCCAATAAATGTTATTTTAACGCATTTTAAGACAGAAATAATTAAATATATATATATAGAGCACTTTAATTTACACATTAATTGGCTGTGGTGGTTAACCTGCAACTTACACTTTAAGTGCTCACGGAAGAGATGGGTTTTCAGCTGTCTTTTGAATGTTGTCAGGGATTCTGCATTCCGGATGAGGGTGGGGAGATCATTCCACCAGCATGGAACTGTGAATGAGAATGTTCTGGAAAGTGATTTTGTGGCTCTCTGTGATGGAACCACGAGACTTCGCTCGTTGACCGATCGTAGGCTTCTGGTAGGGATGTAGGCTCGTAGGAGCGAGTGGAAGTAGGAGGGAGCTGAGCCTGTGATAGATCTGTAAGCAAGCGTCAATGCCTTGAATTTGATGCGAGCAGCGAGAGGTAGCCAGTGCAGTGAGATGAACAGAGGAGTGACGTGGGCCCTCTTGGGCTTGTTGAAGACATGACGAGCTGCAGCATTCTGAATCATTTGTAGAGGTTTAGTTGCACACGATGGTAGTCCAGCCAGAAGAGCATTGCAGTAGTCAAGCCTAGAGATGACCAGGGCCTGGACGAGAAGTTGTGTTGCATGCTCAGTTAGGAAAGGCCTGATCTTCCTGATGTTGTGCAGTGCAAACCTGCATGATCGAGCTGTCTTTGAAATGTGATCTGTGGAGGTCAGCTGGTCATCAAATGTTACTCCAAGATTTCTGACCGACCTTGATGGGGTGATTGATGATGAGTCTAGCTGGATGGTGAAGTCGTGCTGTAGAGATGGATTGGCAGGGAGGACGAGAAGCTCAGTCTTTGCCAGGTTGAGCTGCAGGTGATGTTCCTTCATCCATGCCGAGATGTCCGCCAGACAGCTTGAGATCCGTGCAGCTACTGTGGGATCATCTGGTTGAAACGAGAGGAAGAGCTGTGTGTCATCAGTATAGCAGTGGTAGGAGAAACCATGTGCCTGTATGATGTGTCCCAGTGATGTGGTGTAGATGGAGAAGAGGAGGGGACCAAGAACTGAACCCTGAGGAACCCCTGTGGTCAGTTGATGTGCTCTGGATATCTCGCCTCTCCATGCGACCCTGAAGGACCTACCTGTGAGATAGGACTCAAACCAGAGGAGTGAAGTTCCTGTGATGCCCAGTGATGAGAGGCTGGACATAAGGATCTGATGATTCACAGTGTCGAAGGCAGCAGACAGATCCAGGAGAATGAGAACTGAGGATTTGGAAGCAGCTTTTGCGATCCGTAGGGCTTCTGTGACCGACAGTAATGCAGTCTCAGTTGAATGCCTTTTCTTGAAGCCGGATTGGTTGACATCCAGCTGGTTGTTCAGAGACAAGAAAGATGTTACTTGGTTGAAAATAGCTCTTTCAAGTGTTTTCGCAATGAATGGTAGGAGAGAGATAGGTCTGTAATTCTCTACAAATGATGTGTTTAGTGTTGGTTTTTTAAGCAGTGGAGTTACCCGAGCTTGAATGCAGTAGGGAAAATGCCAGTCTGGAGGGATGAGTTGATGATGTGTGTGAGTGCTGGTAGAAGTGTGGGAGAGATGGCTTGTAGAAGGTGTGAGGGGATGGGGTCTAGAGGGCAGGTGGTAGGATGACTGGAGAGGAGAAGTGTAGATACTTCTTCCTCGGTTAGCGGAAAGAAGGAGGAGAGAGGGTTATTGGCTGTGGAAGGGGTCGGTCTGGGTTCATGTGTGTGTGGAGCTGAGAACTGACTGCTGATAGTTGTTGTTTTGAAGAAGTTAGCAAAATCGTCAGCAGTTAAAGAGGAGGTGGGTGGTGGTGGAGGTGGACAGAGGAAAGAGTTGAATGTCTTGAAGAGTGATCGTGTGTTAGAGGAGCATTATCAGACTCATATTCTGACTAGAATCTGAGTATGACGACGTCAGGCTAGCCTCTAGCAGTTTGGCAATTGTAATTGCAGTCTCCAGTGTCAATTTAGATTCCACTAATAATCTTTCGCGAATGCAAGGGTTAGCAATGTTTTCAGCTAGCTGTTCACGCAGCATATCATCCAGATTATCAGCAAATTTACAAGTAGTAGCCAAATCTCTCAATGCAGCAATATATTGCACTACCGTTTCACCGTCCTCTGTGTTTCCTGAAGGCATGTCTTTCCATGACCACATTTCTTTTTGGAATGAAGTGCTCTTCCAAAGCTTTAACAGTATCTGCAAGATCGTCACCGGTATTGGGCAATGTATAAAACAGTCTCTGACCTTTAGTTTCGAGGCAGTGAAGATGCAAAGCTCTTTTTTCTAGCTTCTGGACAGGAATCTCAAGTTGCATTGATGAATAAAATATAGTGCTGAAACATCTTCAGCCATGTTACTAGCGGTATAGCGGGCTTACCGGGACAAGGCAAAAAAAAAAAAAAACCCCGGTAACGGATCACTTACTGATGCCATCCTCAGGAAAATACAGGGATATGCACAAAAAAGCATATTCTTCTTAGGAAATTTTAATAACTATTTTGAACAAGCAAGATAACATGCACACACATGCTCAGCATTCTCTCTCACTCTTCTTCTCTTCACATATATCCAACTCAAAAAGCCTAGATGCCATCTAGTGGTGCATTAATGTTAGGACATCACAATTACTATTAATAAACGTAGAGAATTAACAAACATAGAAAATGACTCTGTCCTTGCAATTGTGCGTGTGTTTTTACAATATGCTCAGCCACCCATCCTCAAACCAAGCTCATCAAAGCATGCTTTGAAACTTGCAATATCCTGCCCTGTTTCTGTTAATAGAACAGAAATTATTAATGTCCTCCCAACATAAGCAAACTTCTGTTTCACATATGGGTCAATGACGTATAGGGATTTTCAACAGGCCAATTTTAAAATACAAAAAAAAAATATATAATACCTGTTGCAATTGTTCAAACATTAAGGATGATGTGTACACCTAAATTCATTTAAAAAATGTAAGTGATTTTAGTGTTTTTTCATACAGTTGTATCGGCCAAATAGTGTTATATCTTAACAAATCATACATCAATAGAAAGCTTATTTATTCAGCTTTCATATTATGTATAAATCTCAATTTTAAAAAAATGACCCATATAACATTGACCCATTGAGTGGTTTTGTGGTCTAGGGTTACATATTAGAATGATTTCTGAAGGATCATGTGACACTGAAGACTGGAGTAATGATGCTGAAAATTCAGCTTTGATCACAGGAATAAATTACAGTTTACTATATATTCACATAGAAAACAGATATTTTAAACTGTAATAATATTTCACTTTTCTCCTATCAAGGTACTCTGCTCTTGCTGCAGGGTCAGAATTTTTTCGCTTGGCAGTGGCATCTGGTAAAATAGATTAAAATAGTTTTAAATAAATAAATAGGCAATAATAAATACACTACAAATAAATGCAGTATTACTAAACTGAACTTACATGCTCTCATTTTTTTTTTTTTTGCATTTTTCTCATATTGTACAAAGAGTAAACATAATCTGTCTGAAATATATATATATATAAATCTATTCCAAATGATATAAAGTAAAGTACTTTTTTAAAATAAACCGTCAATTGAATATAAAAGCATAAAACTGCCAATCTAGGACATTATCTATTATTGAAAACAGTCTGCAGTGGTCGCACCACATGATATTTTCAAATTCAGTCATAATTTACAGGCACAGAATTGGCCACCTAAACAAAACAAGCTAGCTTGCCAAAAAAGGTCACTATGAAATTTATAATAAAAATATACATTTGTAGAAATAACTTTAATATATATATATTTTTTTTAGGTCATACCACATGACATCCAAATTTGGCAACTACTGTACATACCAACCATTACAAAGGTTTATTTTTTTCCAATTTGAGAGAATTACAAACCTGCTTGCTGCTTCCATGGGTCCTTGGTAAATTGGTTTATGATGTAACTTCCTGTGTTTGAATAGTTTTCAACATATAAGTCCCAAAATGGTAGTTCCTTGATGGTCGTACCACATGATATTTCATAAAATGGACAACATCGGACAAAGTTTGTTTGTATATTATGATGGAAATATAAATGCAAATGCTTTGAATTTTTTTAAAGGATTACAAAACATTTTGGAAATCATGCCAAATAGTGCAGAATATAAATTTGAATAAATTCTGAGTAATTTCAAAGATGTTTTCAAAACAGAAGTTATGGTAGGACGGTCGCACCACATGATGTTTTTACACTTTAAATAACAAAACTAAAAACAAATAAGTAAAGGTTTTTGAAAAGTTAAAGTGAGTACATACATGGGAGAGGTACTACAAATATGCAGTATCTTTTTAGGCATTTAAACCCATTTTTTGCCTGAAAAAATGCAATCGGACAGAAAATTTAGGCGTCACGTCATTGACCCATATGTCAGTGGATTGCATGCAATGAAATACATTTTCAAAAACAACTTTACATGGACTACTCACTATTTCACACAGCAATGGATCACAAAATTAAGTTTCTATTTCTTTGTTTCTATGCAAATCATTGGGCCTTTCCTCGTGTTATTTAAATGCTTTTTCAGAATTCAGCAACATAATATGAGTGTTATTGATAAAGGAAACATTGACTAGATATTTGGCATTATTTATTATCAGGAAGTAAAACTTAGCAGTACATATGGAAATATCTATGACTAGACAACCTTTGCATGATCTTTCTTTACACAAGACTTTACACAGTTATTGAAATGAATCAAAACTAAAACTGGCTTAAGCTGAATAATGCTTTTAAAGCTGCTTTACAGCAGAATGAACCTTCCACCACAGATAAACAGGATATATATTGTAATATAATATAATATAATATAATATAATATATAGAAACTGGCAATTAGGAAAACCACATTCCTGATCTGTTTTTTTAAATGTTACACTTTACTGCAAGCCTGGTTTTGGTGAAAGCTGTGTATTTTGTCTTCGTGTTACTTGGTGTGTTTGGCTTTTCCCTCTTCAACACAGATCTGATCTGCTGTCTGCACTGAGATGAGCCATAGTAGTACAGAAGAGGGTCCAGGAAAACACTTGCGCTCCCAAAACACACAGCTAATAGGTAAACAGCATATGATGAATCTCCCCCTGTTTCAGTAGCTAAACGAACACAGTGGTGCAACAGGATGCCATTGGTTGGAGCGAAACACACCACAAACTCCATCAGCACAGTGATAACCATAATCACAGCTCTCCTTCGGTTGCCTGAAGATGATGATGTTGCTAGAGATTCAGACTTTACACTGAGCACATATATTATGGTAAAGTAGCTCACTAAGGTGACAACCAGTGGCAAGAAGAAGTAGAGACAGGAGAGGATGGAGAACAGGTACACATAATTCTGTGTTTGAGACAGCACGTCATGACAAGTGACGCCCACATCCCTAATCTCAACCGTTTGTGTCATTGAGAGAAGTGGCACCGTACCAGCGAGCGCCAGCAGCCAGACCAGCACACATACACACGTGGCTTTCCTTGCACTCCTCCAGGTTAGAGAGGCGACGGGAAGCGCCACAGCCAGCAGTCTGTCCACACTCATGCACATCATCAGCAGTATGGAGCAGTACATGTAGCAGTAGTAAGCAGCACTGAGCACACGACACGCCACCTCACCGAACACCCAATCTGAAGCGTTCAGCTGGTAGTGGATCTTCAGAGGCAGCAGCAGGGTGAAGAGCAGGTCCACACACGCCAGGTTAGACATGTAGATCACAGCTGGTTTCTTCACTTGAATCCTACAGGTGAACGTCACCAAGGCCAAAGCGTTCAGGGGCAAGCTAATGAGGATGATGACGATGTAGAATGAGGGCAATACGCGTGTGACCATCAAGCCTTTGAGGAACAGAACAGCCTCGTTTGAGATGTACAATGTTTCAGGGATTACTGTAGTGTTGTGACTATATGCTGCTGTTTCTGATGTATTGGCCTTTTTTGGTGCTCGTGGCCTGATCTGGCCTAAAAACCCACCAGCACGAACAAATATGCAGCCAGAATCTGTAACCAGCACAAAACACAATGAGTGAAGGTCAACATACAATTATTAGAAAAAAGGTAAGCATGAGATCCACCACTAAACATTACCATGACTGGAGTGTTAGAGATTGTACAAAAACTTTACAAGTGAAATATGAATTGTACGAATTGACACCAATTCTGCAAAATGTAAAATAGTTAGAAATTGTTATTGAGATTGTGTTGCATATTACTAGTAGGCATTGTTGAAGAACTGAGATTAAGGGTTTCATAGTAAGACGAAGCAGGCGGACCGCAGTCTGAATCTGTAATCAACACAAAAGATCATTAGTGAAAGCTCTCATAATACCACCAGAGAATAAATAAGAGAACTTGGACATATTTGAGAAAAGGCTTTGATAGAGATTGTTGTATTGGAGGAATTTAATTCCAAACATGGATATATTTATATTGTAGGCTATGAATGCTATTACATGTGATAAACACAGAACCTCCACACACAGACACATATTCACTCATGCCCATTTGTTAAACATTCTGTTTATGAGGGATTCTATGAAATATGACCTACAGCAATTAGCGTGACCTTTGCAATGTTGAAATGAAACCTATACCTCTAATAGAAACCAACTTCCTTCCAACAATATACTTCCATCAATGCAATCATCCATGAAGCAATATTTTAACAACAGATCACCTCATAGTTCAACCCATAAATAGCTGTTACTCTCATCATATGATAAATAAATTAAGATTTAATTCACCCATCTCTATACAGCACACAATTAAAACTATTAAAAACTGTTTTTCGTTATTGAAATAACACTGGAATGAAATATAAGCATTAGATGAAAATGTAAACTTAAAAAACTTAAACAAAAATTTGACTGAAATAAAATATGTTTAAGTACTAAAAATAACTAAAACTAAAGCTGAAAATAAAATAAAATAAAATAAAATAAAATAAAATAGAAATATAAAAAACTAAAAATGTGGCAAAACCACACAACTAAATTACTCAAACTAAAAATAAAAGCTAATTTTAAATATCAATAAATTCTATAATAGTGCATAAATAATACTAAAACAACACTTGGAAGTAAAATAATGCCAAATGTTCTTGAAACAAAAAAGCCTGTTGAATTGCACTACTTGTAAAAATATGTATTGCATTAACCATGCTTGCATTTTTATGGGCTGAAATTCAGCATGGTTGAATATTTAAGCTGTGAATATTTCAATTCAAAACATTTCAAACACATTTTCATTATTAAAAATTCAATAATCCATATTCACCTTTCATATTTCACTTCCAAAATATTCACTGTTTAAAAAAATACAACCTAAAATATTCAACAGGCATTTTCCGTTCCATTTTATTTCGCCTTGCAAATTCAGTGGTTCAAATTCGACAGAAAATACCATGTTGACATCCAGGAACTGCAGGAAAAGCAGTAGATTACCGAGCATACTCTCCATCTGCTGTTAGTCGACCTCACCAGCAGGTGGTGCAAAAGCGTGTGTTGTTGACGAAGACCAGCAACAGTTAGAACAAGCCATTCATTCATAAAACTCATTTACAGCAATGTAAGCGTATTTGTGATTATAACGGCAGTTTTATGTTGAATTCAGTGCCTTCACGGTTACTTTTCCTGTGTAGCCTACATGCATCTTTCTCTACTGTGGACGAGATTATAATGTTATTCCCCGATGTGGATATACAGATCCAATGTTACATTTTTGAGGTTGGCATATATTTCTCTTGGTTGTTTAGTTATCTTAACTTTATATTGTGGCAATGTGCTGCATGTAGGCTATTAGGGTTTCCCTCAATACTTAAGGATTCCCCTGCTGGACATATAAAAGGCTTAACGTAGCTTAATGGACTAATTACAGTGATATAAAAGACCAAACTTGCAGGCAAGCAGATGGACTCAGAATAACGCGCAAAGCTTAATGCTGTGTGTTTCCCAGTGATATACTGGCATAAAGTTGGCTTGAAGTTGGACACTCGCACATTTAGGGACCGTCTCTAAAGTGTATACGACATTGGTATACACGTTTCTAACTTCAATAGCATGATCATTACTGTGTGACATGAAACGAAAAACACAACTTGTAATTAGAAAAAAAGTACCTTCAGTAATTTACTTATCGAACTCGAAAACTGCTTTCCGGACCTAACCGCGGGAAACGATGACGAAATCACGTGATATTTGGCAGCTCCGTCAAGGGTTGCGTACTAAACGTGCTGTCATAGCTTGAAATGCTAATATAGTCATAGCTTGAAATGCTAATATAGTCATAGCTTGAAATGCTAATATAGTCAGGGCTCTGAGAAAATTGCTTTGTTACTTTCGTCCCGGTTCTCCCCTAGCCTACAGCCTACATTCCCAAAAAGGTGCGAGTTTGGTCTTTTATATCACTGTATTAGTCCATAAAGCTACATTAAGCGTTTTGTCCCGACGGAAGGGAATTCCTCGAGTATGAGGTATTGAGGGAAACCGATAATCCTTTTCATGGTAGAGAAAGCTGATGACATGTAGGCTACACAGGGAAAGTAACAATGAAGTTATTGAATGAAACATAAACACAGCTTTTGTGTCTTTATCATCTTTTCCGCATATATACTGAAACAGATAATCATTTTCATTTTATGAATGAATGGCTTGCTCTAACTGTTGCTGGTCTTTGTCACAACACGCGCTTTTGCACCTCCTGCTGGTGGGGTCGACTAACAGCAGATGGAGAGTATGCTCGGCAATCTACTGCTTTTCCTGCAGTTCCTGGATGTCAATGTTGAATTTACTGTCGAATTTGAACCACTGAATTTGTGGAAGCGAATTTGCAAAGCGAAATAAAATGGACCGAAAAATGCCTGTTGAATATTATAGGTTGTATTTTTAAACAGTTTGAATATTTTGGAAGTGAAATCTGAAAGGTGAATATGGATTATTGCATTTTTAATAGTGAAAATGTGTTTGAAATGTTTTTAATTGAAATATTCACAGCTTAAATATTCAACCATGTTGAATTTCAGCCCATAAAAATGCAAGCCCTAAAAATACAATGCATTAAAATGCAAGCATGGTTAATGCAATGCCTATTTTTTTTCAAGTAGTGCAATTCAACAGGCTTTTTTGTTTCAAAAACATTTGGCATTATTTTACTTCCATATACAGCACATCAGCAGGACATAACTGACAAATGTCTTGCAATTCAGAATGATCAGATTATTTATGTAAGTGTGTTGATCATTGTTTATAAGTGAATAAAAGCTTAAATTAAATCTGTTCATCAAAGAAAGTGATCGTGTCTCAAACAAGATTGGATGGATTTTTGTTTGACTTGTTTTTACAATGCCTTTTATGACCTTTTTGGATCGTCCATCGTTTTGGTTGCATGGACTTTCAAAGGAGGGACATAAACTTCTCAGGTTTCATTACAAATATGTTATGAAAATCTTATGGTGTGCATGAGGGTGGGTAAATGCTAAAAGAATGTTAATTTTCAGGTGAACAGTCATAGATTTCAGTAGGGTACAGTACAGGTCTGGTTTGATTTCACCCAAATCGGTGCTGTTATACTCACTTGTTTTGGGACCTTCCCAATTGTAAAGTCCATCAGAATGGTTGTTGTAGTCTATTGGATCATCAACCTCTTCAAAGCTGCTTACATGACTCTCTGAAACTAAACATGACAAAACACTATTAGTGATAGCACGCAAGCTACTAAAAGCAAGAGGCCTAGATTACGATGTCCAGCTAATTAATTTCCTGTGAGCACTATTAGCAGCCCATCTCTTAGCAATCTGATCTGTCATTGTCATGAAGATTCAGGGATAAAACAGAAAAGAAAAACTCTCAGACATGCAGGCACATAGAAAGCATTGCTAAGAGTCCAATGCTCGCAGGAAACAGCCATGATGCAGAGGGAACAGATGCAGTAATTGGCCCTAAATGCAATGAAGGCCCACTTATGCAAAACATAATGTCAGAAAGAACCACATTACAACTTAACGTGCATAAAAAGGGCAACTAGCATGCAATGCTACTGTTGCGATACGATACTAATGCGATAAGAATGTTGGTAAACTAACAGTTTTTGTTACCATTGACTTTCATAGTATGGACCTTTCTCAAAATATCTTCTTTATGTGTTGCAAAGATGAAAAACAGGCATACAGGTTATCAATAACATGAAGGTGAGTAAATGATGACAGAATTTTCCTTTTTGGGTTCCCTTAAATGTGTCGTTTATCCTTGTTGATACAAGACATTGAATTTGAATTCAAATTTCACATTAAATTTGTTGTTTACACTTTTTGTAGAACCACACCTATGTTAACCTGTGAACATATAAATTGTTTTGCCATGATTTTTTTGTACCATGTTAATATTGTATGTGAAGTTAATATGGTAATTGGAGTAGCCTACCATAAAAAAATAGGGGGATACTCAAGTAATTATCCTCTTATTAGGTCACTTTAAAAAAAAAAATCCTGATAATTTACTCACCCCCATGTCATACAAAATGTCCATGTCTTTCTTTCTTCAGTTGAAAAGAAATTAAGGTTTTTGAGGAAAACATTACGGGATTTTTCCCCATATAGGCTAATGGACTTCAATGGCAACCACCTATCCAAATCTTCAAAGAAGGTTCAAATGTCAGTCTCAATGAAGCTTCAGAGGCTCGGCACGATCCCAGTCGGGAAATATAGTTCTTATCCAGCAGTAATTTTCACACAAAAAAACAACTATATACTTTTTATACTTGATGCATAAGGATGTAGTGTAACGACACCCAGTTCCAGGAATGCACTAATATTTTGTTGGTAGTACCAGTTTGCAACAATTATTAGTTAACACTAAGTTGTCAACACTTCAGAAAAAATAATAATTCGTTGTTACCTACAATCACTGATCACAAGATCAGCTCTCTTAGCCTCTTAGGCCCTTTCACACCTACCTTGTTTGGTCCGGATTTTCGGACTTTTCAGTTTGATCCGAATCAAAATCACAGGAGTGAAACCTCCCCCGGACCACAGTCCGGACCAAACAGACGGAATTTGGCCTGACGAAAAGAGTCTCGGTCCGGATCAAACTGAACAACGGTTTGGTTTGTTTCTAGTGTGAAAGCATTTTCTGTATGATTCGGACTTTCAGACTATTTAGAGGAAGTTCCGGTGGTTCCCGCGTAGCCTAAACAACTAAAGAAGAATATTTATGCGCAGATCTGTCAGTCCTGCCCACAGCGTTTCCTCCAGCTGATTGCACACACACACACACACACACACACACACACACAGACATTTGTCTTGCGTCCTGCCGGCGACGATAAAATGTTCGCACAATGAGGACGTTCATTTGGCGAATTTGAACTAGCCTTGAGTACAGTTGGTGCTGCAGGGAGTAATGCCATAATAATAAAAGTATAGTGGCAACGATATGCGCCAGATGGAGAGTATGCTCGGCAATCTACTGCTTTTCCTGCAGTTCCTGGATGTCAATGTTGAATTTACTGTCGAATTTGAACCACTGAATTTGTGGAAGCGAATTTGCAAAGCGAAATAAAATGGACAGAAAAATGCCTGTTGAATATTATAGGTTGTATTTTTAAACAGTTTGAATATTTTGGAAGTGAAATATGAAAGGTGAATATGGATTATTGCATTTTTAATAGTGAAAATGTGTTTGAAATGTTTTTAATTGAAATATTCACAGCTTAAATATTCAACCATGTTGAATTTCAGCCCATAAAAATGCAAGCCCTAAAAATACAATGCATTAAAATGCAAGCATGGTTAATGCAATGCCTATTTTTTTTCAAGTAGTGCAATTCAACAAGCTTTTTTGTTTCAAAAACATTTGGCATTATTTTACTTCCATATACAGCACATCAGCAGGACATAACTGACAAATGTCTTGCAATTCAGAATGATCAGATTATTTATGTAAGTGTGTTGATCATTGTTTATAAGTGAATAAAAGCTTAAATTAAATCTGTTCATCAAAGAAAGTGATTGTGTCTCAAACAAGATTGGATGGATTTTTGTTTGACTTGTTTTTACAATGCCTTTTATGACCTTTTTGGATCGTCCATCGTTTTGGTTGCATGGACTTTCAAAGGAGGGACATAAACTTCTCATGGTTTCATTACAAATATATTATGAAAATCTTATGGTGTGCATGAGGGTGGGTAAATGCTAAAAGAATGTTAATTTTCAGGTGAACAGTCATAGATTTCAGTAGGGTACAGTACAGGTCTGGTTTGATTTCACCCAGATCGGTGCTGTTATACTCACTTGATTCGGGATCTTCCCAATTGTAAAGTTCATCAGAATGGTTGTTGTAGTCTATTGGATCATCAACCTCTTCAAAGCTGCTTACATGACTCTCTGAAACCAAACATGACAAAACACTATCAGGGATAGCACGCAAGCTACTAAAAGCAAGAGGCCTAGATTACGATGTCCAGCTAATTAATTTCCTGTGAGCACTATTAGCAGCCCATCTCTTAGCAATCTGATCTGTCATTGTCATGAAGATTCAGGGATAAAACAGAAAAGAAAAACTCTCAGACATGCAGGCACATAGAAAGCATTGCTAAGAGTCCAATGCTCGCAGGAAACAGCCATGATGCAGAGGGAACAGATGCAGTAATTGGCCCTAAATGCAATGAAGGCCCACTTATGCAAAACATAATGTCAGAAAGAACCTAATGACATAACAGAAACACATTACAACTTAACGTGCATAAAAAGGGCAACTAGCATGCAATGCTACTGTTGCGATACGATACTAATGCGATAAGAATGTTGGTAACCTAACAGTTTTTGTTACCATTGACTTTCATAGTATGGACCTTTCTCAAAATATCTTCTTTATGTGTTGCAAAGATGAAAAACAGGCATACAGGTTATCATTAACATGAAGGTGACAGAATTTTCTTTTTTGGTTTCCCTTAAATGTGTCGTTTATCCTTGTTGATACAAGACATTGAATTTGAATTCAAATTTCACATTAAATTTGTTGTTTACACTTTTTGTAGAATCACACCTATGTTAACCTGTGAACATATAAATTGTTTTGCCATGATTTTTTTGTACCATGTTAATATTGTATGTGAAGTTAATATGGTAATTGGAGTAGCCTACCATAAAAAAAATAGGGGGATACTCAAGTAATTATCCTCTTATTAGGTCACTTTAAAAAAAAAAATCCTGATAATTTACTCACCCCCATGTCATACAAAATGTCCATGTCTTTCTTTCTTCAGTTGAAAAGAAATTAAGGTTTTTGAGGAAAACATTACGGGATTTTTCTCCATATAGGCTAATGGACTTCAATGGCACCACCTATCCAAATCTTCAAAGAAGGTTCAAATGTCAGTCTCAATGAAGCTTCAGAGGCTCGGCACGATCCCAGTCGGGAAATATAGTTCTTATCCAGCAGTAATTTTCACACAAAAAAACAACTATATACTTTTTATACTTGATGCATAAGGATGTAGTGTAACGACACCCAGTTCCAGGAATGCACTAATATTTTGTTGGTAGTACCAGTTTGCAACAATTATTAGTTAACACTAAGTTGTCAACACTTCAGAAAAAATAATAATTCGTTGTTACCTACAATCACTGATCACAAGATCAGCTCTCTTAGCCTCTTAGGCCCTTTCACACTTACCTTGTTTGGTCCGGATTTTCGGACTTTTCAGTTTGATCCGAATCAAAATCACAGGAGTGAAACCTCCCCCGGACCACAGTCCGGACCAAACAGACAGAATTTGGTCTGACGAAAAGAGTCTCGGTCCGGATCAAACTGAACAGCGGTTTGGTTCGTTTCTAGTGTGAAAGCATTTTCTGTATGATTCGGACTTTCAGACTATTTAGAGGAAGTTCCGGTGGTTCCCGCGTAGCCTAAACAACTAAAGAAGAATATTTATGTGCAGATCTGTCAGTCCTGCCCACAGCGTTTCCTCCAGCTGATTGCACACACACACACACACACACACACACACATACATTTGTCTTGCGTCCTGCCGGCGACGACAAAATGTTCGCACAATGAGGACGTTCATTTGGCGAATTTGAACTAGCCTCGAGTACAGTTGGTGCTGCAGGGAGTAATGCCATAATAATAAAAGTATAGTGGCAACGATATGCGTCTGTTCATTCATTCTTGTCAAAGTTACCCGCCGAATTGACAACGCGCTGAAGTCAGACGCACGTCCGTTTACAAACCAATCAATGTCAAGATGCAGCCCATTTAGATGATGATGACAGGATGGAAGTATGTCATGTAAAGTTCTTTAGTGCGCTCGCATAATTGCAATGTGAAACCAAACCAAAACTAACCAAATGTATACAATATCAAAACATGATCCAGTGTTTATTTTTTAATCTTCTTATATGTTTTCCCCCATCTCAAATCAAGCCGTTCCTTCCACGCCCCTCCCGCGATTGTTGATTGACAGCAGCGTTTCAACACAGACCCGCCCTCGCTCGTGAGCGAGCTGTCAATCATAGTCCGCACGGACCGGCGCGGTCATTGTTGATACGCTGGGGCACTGTCTATGAGCAGAATGGCGTCTAAGCGATTGTGGTGTTCTGTTCTTGGGTGTAATAAGGAACACAGCAGTCATTTTGATGTTCCTAAATCCGAACCGCTGAAGACGCAGTGGCTGAGTTTGTTTTCGAAGGGAATATTCCCCACGATCAACGTCAATGCTTTCATGTTTGCGCGAATCATTTCACACAGCAGACTGCTTTACAAACGAGGTCAATATAAAGCTGGTTTTGCTAAGAAGCTGCTCCTGAAAAAAGGATCGGTACCAACTATTCGTGTTCCTGCTGCACCTCCAGAAGAACTGAAGTGAGTGTAACGTTTTATTAACCTTTATATTAATATTTATATTAATCTTTGCAAATCACTTGCTGCACGCTTCACGATGAATGCGGCTGTTTACACTTAGGGTACATTACGGCATATTTTCTATGTACGACGTTCTCAATATAATTCATAATCCCACGTTTATAATGAACAACGCGTTATGGTTATTGTGTTATTGTGTTACAAAGGGTGTACACACAGAACAGAGGGGCGGGGTGAGCAAAGCTCATTATCATTTAAAGACACATGCACTTAAACGGCGTGCTGAAAACAGAGCTGTTTTTGACCAGGTAAAATTCGTGTTTTCTTACAATACTAATGAGAATTTTTAATTAAAGTATATTACAAACTTTTAATTTAGACCCTAAAGAATCATATTAGCTTGTACAAAAATGGCATTATATGACCCCTTTAAATAACCTCCTTCTGTATACCTGTCCATTTTTTTTTTTTTTTTTTTTTTACAAGCCTGCTAAATTGAAGTTTCTCTATTAGTGTAAGTGTAACCGGTGGACCAAGCCTGACTGATGTGCAGCCATGCAGATGTAGCTGGGGTTAGTGACACCAGTTAGAAGACACTAATAACCTCTGCATTGTGTAGATTTGGAGTTGCGTGGACAATCAGAAATGGAGCAGCAGGCATTCGTTCTCTCCTGATACAACACAAAAACAAGCAGACTCTTTGAGTGAATTGCCCTTTTCGTTCTTTCTCTCATGCGCTTACAAGGCAAAAGGACAGAGGAGACTGAATCTTAGATAAAAGCGATAATTACAATAAAGATTAAATAAGATTATCAGAATGTCCAAATAAAAATGTAACTCTCCCATTATAGGTGTAATTTGCGGGTGAGACATCTCGACACAACTTTTTGCCTGGGTTGATATTGTCTCCACCACTTTTACAAAATGTATCAGAGACAAATAAAACATCTCAAGTTGACAAGCAGCGTTAAATAAGAGGCGACCTGGCGCTGGAATGTGTTGTTTTTGAAATCATGCAGAAGTAGTAGATGTAAAGATGAAACTATCATAGTAAAAATGAGTTCTATGTCGATAAATTAAACTTAATGTGCTTTTGAAATTGGTTTCTGGATATCGTAATGTTATTACGTTAGCGTGCGCGCACATAAACACACACACACACACACACACACACACACACACACACACACACACACACACACACACACACACACCCACACCTGTCCCACCCACTTTTTAAAACAAAGTTACGTCAATGTCTCCCAGGCGGTTACAAGGCAAAAGTTATGTTGGCCCATGACCCAATAAATGAAAATTTTGTGTGAATTCTAATAAACAATGCACATATTTAACAATATAATTTCTTTACATATTACATAATGATAAACTTAACCGTCACATTATAAAACAGAAAATTTGTATTTATGTCATTTTAAAATCTATTTTGGTGTTGTAATAATTGTACAAAAAAAATCTGCATCTAGCCAATTAATTATGTGTACATTAAATCATTATCATCAAACCAAAGAAAACACTACATTTATTGGAGTCTTAATGGTTCATACTGGTGTCCAGTAGATACCAACATGTAACCTATAAGTTACCAAAGGTGTTCTATTGGTCCTTAATGGTATCCAATACAAAAACATGCCACCAATAGAAAAAAACTAATTACCAATATAGAGACCCACTAGGACCATTACAGTTTCCATTAAAACCAATACAGTTCCCTTTATAGAGGGTTTTCACGGCGCGTCATCAGACCGGAAGTCGCCATATTGGAGGCACTCTGCATCACAACAAAGCACAGGCACTGAAGTATATCCTGAACGTCGTCAAGGAAAATGGTTAATTATTGCCGTGTTTCAGGTTGTACCAATAGGACAGATCGAGAAAAACATCTGGAATATTATCGACTTCCAAAAGTTATTAAAAACCAAGGAGAGGAATGCCAGAAATTATCAGAGGAAAGGAGGCGCTTGTGGTTGGCAAAGCTCAACCAAGATCTACGAGGGAAAAATCTGGACAACATCCGGATTTGTTCGCCACATTTCTTGTCAGGTATTGAGAAATGTTGATTGCAGCGGCTCATAACAAATTTTCTATTGTAATGATAATAATATTTTTAATAGTAAATAGTAAAAACAATTATTGATTTTATTGTTTTTACTGTGTGCTTATTTTACTGTAAAGCACTTTGGTAGGACACTGGCTATTTTAAATTTGCTATATAAATAAAGCTGACATTGACATAATATAATTCATATCAAGCTACTGTATGTGGCATTAATGACTTAATATGTTATTCTTATCGTTCTTAAAATGTAGAGCTAAAATGTGCTGTATTTCTCATTAGATTCCAGGTAAAAAGTCTGACCTTTACCAAAAGAATGACCCAGATTGGGTGCCATCTGTTGGACTGACAGCTCAGCAAGGAGGTTCACCTTAGTCAACTAAAGAAACAGGGAACTCACGCTACAAGCGTCGCATGAACCGAACCCAGCAGAGACTGAAGGCTGAAGCTGCTGCTGCTGAGACTGCTGATGACCCCACCACAAGTGATTATGTCAGCGATAAACTTCAAAGTCTTAGAACTGAAAACATTCAGTTGAGCTCTGATGTTGCACATGTGTCCACTTCCTATGACCGAAGTGCCTTTGTTGATAAGGATGAAAAGGTTTTATTTTTCATTGGCCTACCTACATACCAGATACTGTTAGTACTCTTCACATTCCTTAGTCCCCACCTCCCTGTGAGGAAGTCACTTGATAAGTTTAAGCAGTTAATGCTGACATTGATGCGTCTTAGGCTTAATGTTTCCACAACCTTCCTGTCATATGCATTCATCGTGTCAATAGCCACTGCTTCAAGGATAGTCACTGATGTCATTGATGTCATGTTTATTCGCATGAAGCCACTTATCATATGGCCAGAAAGAGATCAATTGCAAAAAACCATGCCAATGCAATTCAGGAAACATTTTGGGAAAAAATGTGCTGTTATTATTGACTGTTTTGAGGTTTTTATAGAACGTCCGTCTAACCTTATAGCCAGAGCAGAAACATGGTCTTCCTACAAGCACCATAACACAGTTAAATTCTTGATTGGTATTACACCCCAGGGCACAGTCTCCTACATTTCAAATGCATGGGGAGGGAGAGTAAGTGACAAATACATAACTGAAAACTGTGGCTTTTTGGACAACATACTTCCTGGTGATCTAGTTCTTGCTGACCGTGGCTTTAATATTCAGGCCACTTTAGGTTGTAGAATGGCTCATGTATAAATTCCAGCCTTCACTCGTGGAAAGTCACAGTTCGCTCCTGTTGACATAGAAACCACAAAGAAAATTGCCCACGTCAGGATTCATGTAGAGCATGTGATTGGTTGTGTGCGCCAGAAATATACTATTTTGGGCGGAATATTGCCAATTGATTTCTTGACGTGTAAAGATAGTGATGATGGGTATTGTACCATAGATAAGATTGGACTTGTCTGTTGTGCTCTGGTGAACTTTTGTCCATCAGTAGTTGATTTTGACCAAAGTATATTTTTATATGCACTTTGCTAGTAAAAATATAAATTAATCCATGTCTGGACTTGTCTATATAGCCTAAAATGATCTATAAATGATTGTTAATTTACAGTCATTGTTATTTGTAACGGGGTTCAGACAGATGTTATGGGAAGAAGGAGGCGGGAACCGGCGAACATTCAACATTTTAATAAATAAATAAATAAAATACAAAAATGAAAGTAAAAGCCAGCAGCCCCTCACGGACGACTGCTGGCAACACAAAACAGAAACACCACATCAAATAAAATCCAGGCCTGTCCTCTCTCGCTCTTCACTGTCGTTGCTCCTCCTTTATGCTTCCGCTCCTCCGTGAGAGATGCGAGACCGGTGCGTCGCGCACGTGTCGCTCATTATCAATCGCGCCACCGGCCTCGCGCCGTCCTCCCACGGCCCTCGACCTCGTCGTGCTCGCCACATACCCCCATCGCCCCTCGCAGGCCGGGGGGCACCCACGCGACTGCGCCTACTCCCCCCCCCCCCTCCCCGGGGGGGGACCGATAACGGCGGCTGCTGTACCTGGGCTGGGGGTATGGACAGACGAGGTACGAGAGAAAGGAAACGGAAGCACGAGGAGCGACAGAGACGAGATTCTTCTTCAAAAATTCTTGATCCGGTTCCCGGACACACTGCCGCTCGGTCCTCAACCGGCTGAGAGTCACTCGCGGTGCCATGCGATGGTACTGGACATTCGTTGGGGAACGGCTCGACGCTCTTCCGCCTCCTGGCGGCCGGCGGTGACTCCTCCTGTCGAGGGCAGCCGGCAGCGAGTTTCCCGTTCCCTGCTCCGCCCCCATCATGGCCGACGGCAACAGGCTCCGGCCCACGGCGAACGGGAGCGACTCCTCCGCTCCCTCTTGGACGGCAGCCACCCCTCCTCGATCCAGGAGCACGGTGTCGAGCTCTCCGTCCCACCAGATCTTCCATCGCTCCAGCACCATCGCCTCGGGCAGCAATCGGCGGCCGTCGCTCCCTCGTGCTGCCCGACCTCCTCAGCACCGCGATCCCCCCCAGCAGCGAGGGCTCTCCGACAGCGTGTCACTCCTTCTTCCCGGGTTTCGGCACCAATGTAACGGGGTTCAGACAGATGTTATGGGAAGAAGGAGGCGGGAACCGGCGAACATTCAACATTTTAATAAATAAATAAATAAGATACAAAAATGAAAGTAAAAGCCAGCAGCCCCTCACGGACGACTGCTGGCAACACAAAACAGAAACACCACATCAAATAAAATCCAGGCCTGTCCTCTCTCGCTCTTCACTGTCGTCGCTCCTCCTTTATGCTTCCGCTCCTCCGTGAGAGATGCGAGACCGGTGCGTCGCGCACGTGTCGCTCATTATCAATCGCGCCACCGGCCTCGCGCCGTCCTCCCACGGCCCTCGACCTCGTCGTGCTCGCCACATTATTGTTTTGTTGTGGACGACAACACACAGCATATCACTATCATCAGAACACAGATTTATTAAAGGAAAAACCCACTTTTATCAGAACACTTATAAACTATACACTACTATAAATTATACATTGTAATATAGTGCAATACACTAACTGTAAACACAATTCTGTATGTAACTTGAGTATAACTTTTTTTTGTCAGCATACCAATCACCGACAGGGGGAGGGTGTTGTGAGGTTTTGTGCTCGTGCACGGCTGCACGCGAAGTCGGAGCTGAGGAAGAAGCTGGCTCAAAACCTCACAACACCCTCCCCCTGTCGGTGATTGGTTGGAACACTATTTGTTTTGGTTTTGAGTGGTTGGTGAAACCAATTGTTTTTGTGTGCAGATTTCAGAGCCTAGGCTGCCTACAGAGACGCGTTTTTTTGACGGCATGCTTATGGGGTGGGCAGCTAGAGGATCGTTAGGAAAGATTAGATGAATGTGATAAAAAAAAAGTTGGGCCTGAAATCACTGATACAACCTTTAAGGTTAGGTTGATTAAAGACGTTATTGCATTACTTACTTTGGCCTTCACAACACAACGGTCGTTGATAACTTGGTACTGCGTCTCCCTCACCCATCCACACACCATCTGGTTATAGGCCTCCAAACCTTTGTAGGATTTAAGGTTTTCCGCTGTGTATGGGCTCGGCGAGAAAACCAGGTAGTTGACTATATCGGGATATGCAACTGAAGGAAGAATCACCGGGTCGTCACGGATCCAAGAAGAGGGAGCTAACTCATAGGGATCTGCACCGCCAATAAATCGTAATTTCTCGAAATATTGCCCCTTTTCTTGTGGTCCAAGTCCTTCCCTATATGCCTTTGCATCTTGGATGCGTTTTGATGAGCTTTTCTGTTGTTTAGACATGGCTACATTCACTTAAAGTATCCAAAGCGCACAATACTCCATTGTACTCCGTTCAGTTGTTTACACCGAGTGCCTTCACAATGGCCGTGCATCCGGGTTACCGCCCAGAACGTGATGTCGGTGAAAACCCTCTATAACCATTAAAACCATTAGCAATTCTGTAATGGTTTCTATTGTTTTTTTCAGCAGGCTGTCAGCGGGCATTATTATTAAAGGTTAAAAATAACAACTCATAAAATATAATGTGGTTTTTACTAGGCTATAATAACAATGTTACAATATTTTAATGAATAAATATTTAATACAGTGCAAATATTTAGCCAAATACTCCTCTCTCTATAATTTGTCTTGCCAACTAACGTGCTATTAAATGGCTTTCCGGAGGTAAATGTAACGTTTTGTGACACATTGTTCTCCAGCTGTTTTATTGACCTCTTTGTTGACCTCTACACATATTGACTTAGCTCAAAATCCCTCTGGCCACTGTGAAGCACTTCTATCTGTCATTTTCAAGTCTAATTGATTCTGTACTGCAAAAGGAGGCCTAAAAACAAGGATAATAAACAAATAATGAATCATTTTGGTCTAAAACCAGGTGTTTCAGATTTATTGTTTGTTCAACCCCTTAGCATTCTCGGGTTGGGGAACAGTTGGCCTTTCTGGGGTCTGAGGAATAAAAACTGAATATTCAGAATCAGATTCAGATTCAGATAAATGTATTAGTCCCCAAGGGGGGCAATTCAGTTTTACAGCCAACCCATCCATTAAGGGTTAACGTTAAAAAGTGCATTAGCACACAATGTATATAATGTAATGTTAAAAAAAAAAAAGTACTACAGCTGTCATACATCCCCCTGTATACAGATGATTCTCTCTCTCCCATAACATCCACACATGTACACATAACCCAATCATTACACACACACACACACACTCACATTCACATTCACATTCACCTGCCAGTAATGGAACAGAGCAGCGGAGTGCAAGAACCAGTTTTGTTGTAGTTATGTGTTTTCATTTAACAGTCTTATAAGCAGAGGGAATTAATAAGTTGGCATAGCGGTTAGTTTTCTGTATTGGCACATAATACCGCCGATCTGACTGAACCAACACAAGAAAAAATAAGCTCTCAATGAAGGCTTAATAAAATGTGCATAGAATTCTTTTACAGACCCCAAAAGAGTTAAGCTTCCTCAATAAGTATTGTTTGGTTTGCTCACTTAATAATGCTATCAGTGTTCTCACTGAATTTCATATTTCATATGGAAAAATTATATTTCAATATGAAATATGAAATTGAATATTGAATTTCATATTTTCTCACCAATCTCTGTTCTTCTAACAGCAAAATCACCTGCAGATATATTTGTAGGCGTGATAACGGAAGTTGCGATATTTTCTTCACTGATTGTGAGGTAGCCTAGGCTAGATATCTGCGAGAAATCTCTGGGTTTTTATAGAAAAAGCTTTTTTTTCAGGAAGAGCAGATAGTCAAAGAATTTTTGATTTTGCCTTGTTAACCAATAAAAGAAGAAAAAAAAATCTAATTGTGATCAAGATTAAAATCTAAGCAAGACCGCTTTATAAATGTGCATGAACACATTCATAGTAAATATGTGTTAGGCTACTTGGTGATTTGTGTTTGTCATCCACATTGCATATGACTTTAATATAGCCTACTTACATTTAGAATATTTAAACTATTTTAATAAAAATGTATGATAATTCTAAATTATATCTATCATAAAAGGAGTTAAAAGGAGCACATTCTGCTTTGGCAACAAAGGCAGGGAAACTCTGCACAGTATCATTGTTTAGACTGTCATTGCCTATAGGCTAATGTACAGCTATAAGGACCTAATCTCATTTCCTTATTTGGTATGTCTGTGTCTATGTGTGTTCAACATCTGTTGAATTCTTGAATACACGATTTTTTGAAAACAGCATTTTTACAAAGCATAACATCACAGTACAGTACCATGGTTAAGGTATGACAATCATGATACAATTGATACAAAAAATCCTGACACTCATAATATGATAGATCAAGGTTTCAGTCACACCACGGACTATTACACTACATTTCGCATCAGAAAGACATCAAATTACAAGTCACTTTTAAGCCTACTTACCGTTAATGGTGGTACTGCACGTGTGTGCCATTACAACTGAAAGCAAGATTATTTTAATCCCCATGACGACTGATTCTAACTCCAGACGTTTTACTCCAAAATCTGGACACTAGTAGATTTGCGACTGCGGTGAAGCACTGCAGTCAAGCCAGCCGTGGTTTGAAAATACACGGTCAAGCCAGCCGCCAAAAAAAAAAAACGTGTGCGCCTATTACTGTGAATACGGTAATTTCAGTAACAGCAGAGAGAACGCGCTTTCAGAGCGCTTGAGTTGCCCAGATCTCTCTCTCTCTCTCTCTCTCTCTCTCTCTCTCTCTCTCTCTCTCTCTCTCTCTCTCTCTCTCTCTCTATCTTTTTTCTTTTTTTCTCTTTCTCTCTCTCTTTCTTTTTTCTTTCTATCTATCTATCTATCTATCTATCTATCTTTTTTCTTTCTTTTCTCTCTCTCTCTTTCTTTCTTTCTTTTTTCTATCTTTTTCTTATCTATCTATCTTTTTCTTTCTTTTTTTCTCTTTCTTTTTTTCTCTTTCTCTTTTCTTTTTGTCTTCTTTTTTCTATCTTTTTCTTCTCTCTCTTTCTTTTTTCTTTTTCTATCTATCTATCTATCTATCTATCTATCTATCTATCTATCTATCTATCTATCTATCTATCTATCTATCTATCTATCTTTTTTCTTTCTTTTCTCTCTCTCTCTTTCTTTCTTTTTTCTTTTTTCTATCTTTTTCTTCATCTATCTATCTATCTATCTATCTATCTATCTATCTATCTATCTATCTATCTATCTATCTATCTATCTATCTATCTATCTATCTATCTATCTATCTATCTATCTGTGAGAGACGATATAATAAGATGCCGTATTTTGAGAGTTTTTGTACTTTACTCTGTTATCCTTTTAATTTACACTCATGTTGTCTTTGCAAGTTGTGTATTTCTTTGACTAATGTTTTTTTTTTCTTTATAGGTCACATCTAGAGAATTTTTATGTCGAGGTTTACAACATAATTATTTGCAAAAAACAAAGCAGTAAAATAAAGTATACATTCTTTCTAAATACATCTTTTTTGTTTTCATATATATTTTTTACTACATTAAAAGTTTCTGAAATTCAATGTCACATTTTACTGAAGCATTTTGGAGATACGTCAATTTATTTGAATTCAGAGGCCTATAAAGATTTATTTCATTTCTAATAAGTAGAAAAAACTAATGGTCAGTTCTTATAGGGGACGTCCCATACAGTATGCACACCTTATATCAAAGCATTTTACTGTAGCGTTTTGGAGTTTTGTCACATTTTACTACTTTAGAGGCCTATAAAGACCTCATTTCTAATAAGTAGAAAAAGTAATGGCCCTTTCTTATAGGGGACGTCTCATACAGTATGCACACCTCATATCAATACATTTTACTGCAGCATTTTGGAGTTATTTCACATTTTACTACTCCAGAGGCACATAAAGACCTTATTTCTAATAAGTAGAAAAAAACTAATGGTAAGTTCTTATAGGGGACGTCCCATGCAGTATGCACACCTCATATCAAAACATTTTACAGCAGCATTTTGGAGTTTTGTCAAATTTTACAACTTCAGAGGCCCATTAACACCTCATTTCTAATAGGTAGAAAAAACTAATGGTCAGTTCTTATAGGGGACGTCCCATACAGTATGCACACCTCATATCAAAGCATTTTACTGTAGCGTTTTGGAGTTTTGTCACATTTTACTACTTTAGAGGCCTTTAAAGACCTCATTTCTAATAAGTAGAAAAAACTAATGGCCATTTCTTATAGGGGACACCCCATACAGTATGCACGCCTCATATCAAAACATTTTACTGCAGCATTTTGGAGTTATTTCACATTTTACTACTTCAGAGGCCTATAAAGACCTTATTTCTAATAAGTAGAAAAAACTAATGGCCATTTCTTATAGGGGACGTCCCATACAGTATGCACACCTCATATCAAAGCATTTTACTGCAGCATTTTGGAGTTATTTCACATTTTACTACTTCAGAGGCCCATAAACACCTCATTTCTAATAAGTAGAAAAAAACTAATGGTCAGTTCTTATAGGGGACGTCCCATACAGTATGCACACCTCATATCAATACATTTTACAGCAGCATTTTGGAGTTATTTCACATTTTACAACTTCAGAGGCCCATAAACACCTCATTTCTAATAGGTAGAAAAAACTAATGGTCAGTTCTTATAGGGGACGTCCCATACAGTATGCACACCTCATATCAAAGCATTTTACTGTAGCGTTTTGGAGTTTTGTCACATTTTACTACTTTAGAGGCCTTTAAAGACCTCATTTCTAATAAGTAGAAAAAACTAATGGCCATTTCTTATAGGGGACACCCCATACAGTATGCACGCCTCATATCAAAACATTTTACTGCAGCATTTTGGAGTTATTTCACATTTTACTACTTCAGAGGCCCATAAACACCTCATTTCTAATAAGTAGAAAAAACTAATGGTCAGTTCTTATAGGGGACGTCCCATACAGTATGCACACCTCATATCAAAGCATTTTACTGTAGCGTTTTGGAGTTGTCACATTTTACTACTTTAGAGGCCTATAAAAACCTAATTTCTAATAAGTAGAAAAAAGTAATGGTCAGTTCTTATAGGGGACGTCCCATGCAGTATGCACACCTCATATCAAAGCATTTTACTGCAGCATTTTGGAGTTATTTCCCATTTTACTACTTCAGAGGCCTATAAAGACCTTATTTATAATAAGTAGAAAAAACTAATGGCCATTTCTTATAGGGGACGTCCCATGCAGTATGCACACCTCATATCAATACATTTTACTGTAGCATTTTGGAGTTTTGTAACATTTTACTACTTCAGAGGCCTATAAAGACCTTATTTATAATAAGTAGAAAAAACTAATGGCCATTTCTTATAGGGGACGTCCCATGCAGTATGCACACCTCATATCAATACATTTTACTGTAGCATTTTGGAGTTTTGTAACATTTTACTACTTCAGAGGCCTATAAAGACCTCATTTCTAATAAGTAGAAAAAACGAATGGTCAGTTCTTATAGGGGACGTCCCATACAGTATGCACACCTCATATCAAAGCATTTTACTGCAGCATTTTGGAGTTTTGTCACATTTTACTACTTCAGAGGCCCATAAACACCTCATTTCTAATAAGTAGAAAAAACTAATGGTCAGTTCTTATAGGGGACGTCCCATACGGTATGCACACCTCATATCAAAGCATTTTACTGTAGCGTTTTGGAGTTGTCACATTTTACTACTTTAGAGGCCTATAAAAACCTAATTTCTAATAAGTAGAAAAAAGTAATGGTCAGTTTTTACAGGGGACGTCCCATAGAGTATGCACACCTCATATCAAAGCATTTTACTGCAGCATTTTGGAGTTATTTCCCATTTTACTACTTCAGAGGCCTATAAAGACCTTATTTATAATAAGTAGAAAAAACTAATGGCCATTTCTTACAGGGGACGTCCCATACAGTATGCACACCTCATATCAATACATTTTACTGTAGCATTTTGGAGTTTTGTAACATTTTACTACTTCAGAGGCCTATAAAGACCTCATTTCTAATAAGTAGAAAAAAATAATGGTCAGTTCTTATAGGGGACGTCCCATGCAGTATGCACACCTCATATCAATACATTTTACTGTAGCATTTTGGAGTTTTGTAACATTTTACTACTTCAGAGGCCTATAAAGACCTCATTTCTAATAAGTAGAAAAAACTAATGGTCAGTTCTTATAGGGGACGTCCCATACAGTATGCACACCTTATATCAAAGCATTTTACTGTAGCGTTTTGGAGTTTTGTCACATTTTACTACTTTAGAGGCCTATAAAGACCTCATTTCTAATAAGTAGAAAAAACTAATGGTCAGTTCTTATAGGGGACGTCCCATACGGTATGCACACCTCATATCAAAGCATTTTACTGCAGCATTTTGGAGTTATGTCACATTTTACTACTTTAGAGGCCTATAAAGACCTCATTTCTAATAAGTAGAAAAAACTAATGGTCAGTTCTTATAGGGGACGTCCCATACAGTATGCACACCTCATATCAAAGCATTTTACTGTAGCGTTTTGGAGTTTTGTCACATTTTACTACTTCAGAGGCCCATAAACACCTCATTTCTAATAAGTAGAAAAAACTAATGGTCAGTTATTATAGGGGATGTCCCATACGGTATGCACACCTCATATCAAAGCATTTTACTGTAGCGTTTTGGAGTTTTGTCACATTTTACTACTTTAGAGGCCTATAAAAACCTAATTTCTAATAAGTAGAAAAAACTAATGGTCAGTTTTTACAGGGGACGTCCCATACAGTATGCACACCTTATATCAAAGCATTTTACTGCAGCATTTTGGAGTTTTGTCAAATTTTACTACTTTAGAGGCCTATAAAAACCTAATTTCTAATAAGTAGAAAAAACTAATGGTCAGTTTTTACAGGGGACGTCCCATACGGTATGCACACCTCATATCAAAACATTTTACTGCAGCATTTTGGAGTTTTGTCAAATTTTACAACTTCAGAGGCCCATAAACACCTCATTTCTAATAAGTAGAAAAACTAATGGTCAGTTCTTATAGGGGACGTCCCATACAGTATGCACACCTCATATCAAAGCATTTTACTGTAGCGTTTTGGAGTTTTGTCACATTTTACTACTTTAGAGGCCTATAAAGACCTTATTTCTAATAAGTAGAAAAAACTAATGGCCATTTCTTATAGGGGACGTCCCATACAGTATGCACACCTCATATCAAAGCATTTTACTGTAGCATTTTTGAGTTTTGTAACATTTTACTACTTCAGAGGCCTATAAAGACCTCATTTCTAATAAGTAGAAAAAACTAATGGTCAGTTCTTATAGGGGACGTCCCATACAGTATGCACACCTCATATCAATACATTTTACTGCAGCATTTTGGAGTTTTGTAACATTTTACTACTTCAGAGGCCCATAAACACCTCATTTCTAATAAGTAGAAAAAACTAATGGTCAGTTCTTATAGGGGACGTCCCATACGGTATGCACACCTCATATCAAAGCATTTTACTGTAGCGTTTTGGAGTTATTTCACATTTTACTACTTCAGAGGCCCATAAACACCTCATTTCTAATAAGTAGAAAAAACTAATGGTCAGTTCTTATAGGGGACGTCCCATGCAGTATGCACACCTCATATCAAAGCATTTTACTGTAGCGTTTTGGAGTTTTGTCACATTTTACTACTTCAGAGGCCCATAAACACCTCATTTCTAATAAGTAGAAAATACTAATGGTCAGTTCTTATAGGGGACGTCCCATACAGTATGCACACCTCATATCAAAGCATTTTACTGCAGCATTTGGGAGTTTTGTCACATTTTACTACTTCAGAGGCCTATAAAGACCTCATTTCTAATAAGTAGAAAAACTAATGGTCAGTTCTTATAGGGGACGTCCCATACAGTATGCACACCTCATATCAAAGCATTTTACTGTAGCATTTTGGAGTTTTGTCACATTTTACTACTTTAGAGGCCAATAAAGACCTAATTTCTAATAAGTAGAAAAAACTAATGGTCATTTCTTATAGGGAACGTCCCATACGGTATGCACACCTCATATCAAAGCATTTTACTGTAGCGTTTTGGAGTTACTTCACATTTTACTACTTCAGAGGCCCATAAACACCTCATTTCTAATAAGTAGAAAAAACTAATGGTCAGTTCTTATAGGGGACGTCCCATATAGTATGCACACCTCATATCAAAGCATTTTACTGTAGCGTTTTGGAGTTTTGTCACATTTTACTACTTTAGAGGCCTATAAAGACCTCATTTCTAATAAGTAGAAAAAACTAATGGTCAGTTCTTATAGGGGACGTCCCATACAGTATGCACACCTCATATCAAAGCATTTTACTGTAGCATTTTTGAGTTTTGTAACATTTTACTACTTCAGAGGCCTATAAAGACCTCATTTCTAATAAGTAGAAAAAACTAATGGTCAGTTCTTATAGGGGACGTCCCATACAGTATGCACACCTCATATCAATACATTTTACTGCAGCATTTTGGAGTTTTGTAACATTTTACTACTTCAGAGGCCCATAAACACCTCATTTCTAATAAGTAGAAAAAACTAATGGTCAGTTCTTATAGGGGACGTCCCATACGGTATGCACACCTCATATCAAAGCATTTTACTGTAGCGTTTTGGAGTTATTTCACATTTTACTACTTCAGAGGCCCATAAACACCTCATTTCTAATAAGTAGAAAAAACTAATGGTCAGTTCTTATAGGGGACGTCCCATGCAGTATGCACACCTCATATCAAAGCATTTTACTGTAGCGTTTTGGAGTTTTGTCACATTTTACTACTTCAGAGGCCCATAAACACCTCATTTCTAATAAGTAGAAAAAACTAATGGTCAGTTCTTATAGGGGACGTCCCATACAGTATGCACACCTCATATCAAAGCATTTTACTGCAGCATTTGGGAGTTTTGTCACATTTTACTACTTCAGAGGCCTATAAAGACCTCATTTCTAATAAGTAGAAAAACTAATGGTCAGTTCTTATAGGGGACGTCCCATACAGTATGCACACCTCATATCAAAGCATTTTACTGTAGCATTTTGGAGTTTTGTCACATTTTACTACTTTAGAGGCCAATAAAGACCTCATTTCTAATAAGTAGAAAAAACTAATGGTCATTTCTTATAGGGGACGTCCCATACGGTATGCACACCTCATATCAAAGCATTTTACTGTAGCGTTTTGGAGTTACTTCACATTTTACTACTTCAGAGGCCCATAAACACCTCATTTCTAATAAGTAGAAAAAACTAATGGTCAGTTCTTATAGGGGACGTCCCATATAGTATGCACACCTCATATCAAAGCATTTTACTGTAGCGTTTTGGAGTTTTGTCACATTTTACTACTTTAGAGGCCTATAAAGACCTAATTTCTAATAAGTAGAAAAAACTAATGGTCAGTTCTTATAGGGGACGTCCCATACGGTATGCACACCTCATATCAAAGCATTTTACTGTAGCGTTTTGGAGTTTTGTCACATTTTACTACTTTAGAGGCCTATAAAGACCTCATTTCTAATAAGTAGAAAAACTAATGGTCAGTTCTTATAAGGGACGTCCCATACAGTATGCACACCTTATATCAAAGCATTTTACTGTAGCGTTTTGGAGATTTGTCACATTTTACTACTTTAGAGGCCTATAAAGACCTCATTTCTAATAAGTAGAAAAAACTAATGGTCAGTTCTTATAGGGGACGTCCCATACTGTATGCACACCTCATATCAAAACATTTTACTGTAGCATTTTGGAGTTTTGTCACATTTTACTACTTCAGAGGCCCATAAACACCTCATTTCTAATAAGTAGAAAACAATAATGGTCAGTTCTTATAGGGGACGTCCCATACGGTATGCACACCTCATATCAAAGCATTTTACTGTAGCGTTTTGGAGGTTTGTCACATTTTATTACTTTAGAGGCCTATAAAAACCTAATTTCTAATAAGTAGAAAAAAGTAATGGTCAGTTTTTACAGGGGACGTCCCATACAGTATGCACACCTCATATCAAAGCATTTCACTGTAGCGTTTTGGAGTTTTGTCACATTTTACTACTTTAGAGGCCTATAAAAACCTAATTTCTAATAAGTAGAAAAAACTAATGGCCATTTCTTATTGGGGACGTCCCATACAGTATGCACACCTCATATCAATACATTTTACAGCAGCATTTTGGAGTTTTGTAACATTTTACTACTTCAGAGGCCTATAAAGACCTCATTTCTAATAAGTAGAAAAAACTAATGGTCAGTTATTATAGGGGACGTCCCATACGGTATGCACACCTTATATCAAACTATTTTACTGCAGCATTTTGGAGTTATGTCAAATTTTACTACTTTAGAGGCCTATAAAAACCTAATTTCTAATAAGTAGAAAAAAGTAATGGTCAGTTTTTACAGGGGACGTCCCATACAGTATGCACACCTCATATCAAAGCATTTTAATGCAGCATTTTTGAGTTATTTAACATTTTACTACTTTAGAGGTGTATAAAGACCTCATTTCCAATAATTAGACCACAGCCAGGACTGCCTCCCACGGCGGCGGCGCAGGAGGCAGTAGCCATGGAGTGAAGAGTCCAGACGCCACCATGGGGACTGCCGGTGGTGACGACAGTGATGGATGTGGAGCACACCGCGTAGCCAGAGAAGCCATGAGGCAGTGAGACACAAAGACCTATGCGACCGTGGCTGGGCCGCAGCGACGACCCCCTGAGGTGGAAGCAGGGATCCTGAGGTTAGAGGCTGAGCTGGAGCGACCATATGTGAAGGTGGAGCCTGAGGGAGTGCGGGGCTAGCCAAAGCTGAAGAGGTGGAGGGCCACAGGGCAACAAATGGGCCACAAGTCCATGGCAAAAGTGGTGCGATGACCAACCCAAGTGGAGCCGACGTGCCGAGGGAGCCCGGCGAGGCCGAATGGCCAGTGGTCCACTTTGGAGTCGAGGGTGGTAAGAGCACAGGAGCCAGGGCGAAAGGGTAGAGGTGGAGTGGAGGCGGTGCACTCAGAGGCTGGAGGCGGAGCCACAGTCTCCACACTCCCAGGAGGAGATGGCTCCCAGCAGGCCCAAGATGTAGCCGTGCCACTGAGAGGAGGCTGAGATGCACTGCGGGACAAATGGGAGGAGGAGATGACTGGGTGGCAGGAGTGTCTTGGGACTGCAGAAACATACAGATACTGAGGAAACATACACATTTATTACAAGTGGTTTGGAGAGGTGGTGGGAGAGGGAGGTTGGACGGGACAAGTGAATTCATTCTCGCTGCTTTCGGTGGGCTCATGCTGCTGATCCTCACAGTCTGGGTGATCTTGGCTGGGAACTGGGTTGTGAGTGGGACTGGCGTTGTTGTCCACAGTTACGACGGTGAGTGGCGTCACAAGCATTCACAAGATGCCAGCAACCACTCTACAAATTCTGAATTTCTACTTATTTAAAATGAGGTCTTTATAAGCCTCTGAAGTAGTAAAATGTGACATAACTCCAAAATGCTGCAGTAAAATGTTTTGATATGAGGTGTGCACACTATATGGGACGTCCCCAATTAGAACTGACCATTAGTTTTATCTACTTATTAGAAATTCGGTCTTTCTAGGCCTCTGAAGTAGTAAAATGTGACATACCTCCAAAACGCCACAGTAAAATGGTTTTATATGAGGTGTGCATACTGTATGGGACGTCCCCTGTAAAAACTGACCATTACTTTTTTCTACTTATTAGAAATGAGGTATTTATAGGCCTCTAAAATAGTCTAATTCGACATAACTCCAAAATGCTGCAATAAAATGCTTTGATATGAGGTGTACATACCAGAGGTGTGGACTCGAGTCATGTGACTTGGACTCGAGTCAGACTCGAGTCATGAATTTGATGACTTCAGACTCGACTCGACAAAATGTACAAAGACTTGCAACTCGACTTGGACTTTAACATCAATGACTCATGACTTCACTTGGACTTGCGCCTGTTGACTCGAGAAGACTTGCTACTTCCCATGAAAACTGGGAAAAAATGTTCACACGGCCGCGCCGCTCTGTTTATCTGCATCTGAGAAACAATGTGCACCACCTGTATGCATGCAGAGAGCACGCGCGCTGCTTGCACGACATCCAATCACTGTAGTCCCACGTTGTTTTGATTCGACAGCTACGAATTTGAACGAATGCTAAGCACCTTATCGGATGTACCGTAACTTACTAGCTGTCACATAGCTGCCAACTCTCACGCATTCACCGTGAGACACACGCAATTGACACTTTTCACACGCTGTCACGCCACACATCTATTTTCTCACGCACAGAAAAATCGCGAAGCAAAGAGGACACGGAGACCGACAGACTAGACAGAGCAGGTTAGTTATGATATTAAATGATATTAAATCTCTGCTCTCAGATTCTGTCACTTTTATTACGAAATTCAGACAATAAATACCGTTTTGGCGCTTGTAAATGTGACACGACAGATCCCTAGCGGCACGTGAACCGATCATCATCTCTAGCTGATAGTAAATAACGTTAAACACGAATGAACACTGTTGAAAGATACAGTACAACTTACCGAAATGTATATTCCTCATACATAATATCGACCCATCAATCAAAGGGGTCAATAAAACAGTTGGAGAACAATTATGTCACATTACATTTACCTCAGGAAAGCCATTTAAGCATGTTAGTTGGCTAGAAAAAAAGAGCTATAGAGAGTATTTTGCTAAATATGTGTACTATATTGCATGTTTATTATATTTTTACTTATATCATTAAACAAAGTTGTTATTATAATAAAAAAACACGCATTATATTTAATTTGTGTTATTTTTAACCTAATACTGCCAGCTGATAGGGCTCTCTGTATGTTTACAGCATTAGGTGAGTTGTTTTTTTTTAGAGAAAAATTAATGCCTATCTTGTGTAGCCTACCTAATATTTATCCAAATGAGTCAATATTAAATCAAATCACAATAATTGAATTGAACTGAAATAATAAAAAAGCGTAGCTTACCAGAAATTGAACCATGTTAACATTGTAACATGTTGTCACTAAACCTAATCAAATTCAGTTTAGTTACTAAAATGTTTTGACAATCACAATAGGCTACACTTATTGTGATGCAAAAATTACATCACAATTATTAATAATTGCATCACAAATTTTCTGTTTTTTACTGTATTTGATTGATGTCATTGTATAAAAAAAGGTTTAAATAAATACAAATCTTACAGACATACATGATTTGTAGCCTATACATTTTATTTCTGTGGTAAGAGGACTTGAAATGACTCGAAACTAAAATGGTAGGACTTTGGACTCGACTTGAGACTTGTTGGCTTTGACTTTTGACTCGACTCGGGACTTGCCTCATCTTTGACTCGACTTGACTTGGGACTCGAGGGCAAAGACTTGAGACTTACTTGTGACTTGCATAACAATGACTTTGTCCCACCTCTGGTACATACTATATGGGACGTCCCCTATAAGAACTGACCATTACTTTTTTCTACTTTTGAGGTCTTTATAGGCTTCTGAAGTAGTAAAATGTGAAGTAACTCCAAATTGCTGCAGTAAAATGTTTTGATATGAGGTGTGCATACTGTATGGGACGTCCCCTATAAGAAATGGCCATTAGTTTTTTCTACTTATTAGAAATGAGGTGTTTATAGGCCTCTAAAGTAGCAAAATGTGACATAACTCCAAAATGCTGCAGTAAAATTCTTTGATATGAGGTGTACATACTGTATGGGGTGTCCCCTATAAGGACTGACCATTAGTTTTTTCTACTTATTAGAAATGAAGTCTTTATATGCCTCTGATACACTGTAAAAAATAAAAAGTTGAGTAAACTTAAAAAAGTGAAGCAACCAGCTGCAAAGCATTTTTGAGTTTACTCAACTTCAGTGGTCGAAGTTCATCCAACTACCAGTCCAACTCAAAGAAACGAGTAAGCACAACTACAGAGGTCCTGAAGTTCAGTAAACTCAAAAAAGCTTTGCAGCTGGTTGCTTCACTTTTTTAAGTTGATTCAATTTTTAACTTTTTTAAGTTGATTCAACTTTTTTACTTTTTTAAGTTGATTCAACTTTTTCAAATATCTCACCCAGATACTTGTACAGCCTTCACATTAAGAATCCAAATGCAGGGAGTAAACCATACTGTAAATACAACACAATACAAAAGACATTGCTATCATTACAGAACTTATTTATTGACAAATATTCTGCTAAACAACACATTTTCTATTTGCATTAGGTGTACATATATATAGGTGATGAAGTTCTATTCCACTCTTCAAGATTTATTTAAAAAAAAAAAAAAAACACTATGCACAAAATTAGAGTACAAACTGGAATAAATAAATGCTCAACCTTACAATTATCCATATGGATTGCAGCTACTTGGACAATCTTTTGAAGGACTATGCAAAAAAAAAAAAATCAGCCTTGCGGAGCACTTTAGGTCAAGATAAATAAACGTTTTTTTTCTAAACAAACTAAACAATTTTTTTTCTTAACCAGTTACTACTGGTGTATTTTAATGCTTTAGAATAGTTAACATTGGGGCCATAAATCAAGCCAAAGAGGAGAGTAACAACTGTGGCAAAGGTCTTGCACATTATCTGGCCCAAACTGCTCTTATAGTACTACAGAGAGGCACCTTATATTTGGGTTTGAGTGGACAGTGGCAACATCATCTTCAACGATAGTTAAGGTCCTCATCTTCTCCCCTTGTGAATGTCTTCTGGCTCTGTGTCCTGCAGTAGAAAATAAATCAGCATAAAATTAGGGTCATTTTTTTATTGTATTGAATTATGTTAGACCACAGAGTGTTCCTAAAGGTCTGCTCATGTAACTTCACTTGAAAAGTAAAGGTGGTCATGTTTTTTAAGCATGTTCAAATTCAGCCATAGAGCTAAAACTGATAAACGGAAAACATTTTCCCAACTCCAAACAATGCCATATCAGCATTGATGTGATTGCCTGTGGCATTCGTCCACAGCAGAATCCACGGCCATTCTGATTTAATGCTTTTTTTAGTTTTAGTTTAGTTATTTTAGGTCACCCAAAATCGTACATGTATTAAGGCACACATTCTGTTCATCACCCAAAACTGGTCATATTGCATCAGTGAAGATTGGTTTAAATCACTAGAGTCACATGGATTACTTTCATGCTGCCTTTTCTTGTTTATATCTCCTATATTCATATTCTTTCATATTATATTAATTTTATTTACTCTACTACATTACTGTTTAACCTTATGATTGTGCACTGTATTGTTTTAACAGGTTAGATATCAGAGGGAATGTCTCCGGACAGTGTTGTGAAGCAGTAATTTTCCACTGTCTTTGCTTTGGTAAAATAACAGCTTGTTGAATTTGTGCTATCAGATGAAGTCAAACTGATCACTGAGAAAGTTTCAACTACAATTATTTAATAAAGTAATTTTTACCATGACTTTGTCTGTTGATGATAAGTTTTGTATATCACACAAAATCTATCTCTTAACAGCATCTGGTAAATAGGTGAAAGTGTATATGCTGATGATCTTCTTACCAGGCAAGTCTTCAGGATGTTTCCAGACTTTTCCCTCATAAACAAAGGCAGACCTTTAAGAGTTGTAGACTTTCTTTGAGGAAGCACATTGGAGTTTCTGTGTCTGAAAGACAGAAAAACAAATACGGAACAAGTTATATACAAAGTGAAGCATGGGAATTACCTTGAAAAAGAGATGGCACCATTCAGCCTTTAACCAGAGAGATATGATCACATGCAAAATAATTACTTGATGATCAAGTGAGGATCTTCATCTCCACCACTTGCTCTGTACAACTAGATGTGTATTCATTTAACTAAGAGAAAAAGGTGCTCTTCGGATCAGTTTGTGTGATACTGTAATACTCAGCAGAGACCCTAAAAAAAAAAAAAAAAAACCTTGTTGAAACAGTAAGAAACAGTAAGTAAATTCAGTTCAACTCACCTGATCTTTTAAAAAAATAAAGGCCACTGTTTTAGCACATCCAAGGATCTTGTCACTGTACTGATGTTCTTTAGTCTAAAAAGGACAAATACAACAGAACAAAGATACATAATTTTATTAAACAAAACAACAACAAAAAAATCAGTTACAGTAGGTTAATTTAACATGTAGCAAAAATAATACAGAAAATGAATAATCAAATGTGAAAAAGAATCAATGCATAGGTTTCAATGTATTTACAGCGATTTTGTCTTTTGTTAATTGATTAACATTAAGGATTTAGCCTAATATTTAAGGATACATAATATTTTTATCCTATTCACTTTAAAACATACCGCACACATACTACCCATTCTATTATTTGATATGCAAAGCTAACATACATATTTTTAACATAACACATTAGTTTTGCATAGGCTTCTATTATTAAATTTTTCCTCTAAATTATATTGTATTTAATTATATTGCACTACTGTAGAATGACTGAGCCTCAACCTAAGCATGTACAAATTGTAACTGAAATTTGTATACGTGACAAATAAACTTGAAATTAAATTGAACGGACTGCGGTCACTTTAAGAGCTCATGGATCTAATACTGAAACATCTAGGTTTCACCAAATTGGTTATGTTCACTTAAGACATTGCCGACTGTGTTTACTTGAATACTTTTTTTGTTTTGTTTTTTGTTATTGACATAATTGTATGTGTATGTCATTATTAAATCGCAATACGCCACGAAAGATAGCTGAATTCGCACTCAGATTCTGTCCGAGTCCGAGAGAAGCGGCAGAAAGTCTCTCAATCAGCGCAAGCACCGCATTTAAGTCTTTATTCACGACTTACTGAGCTTAACATTTTTAACATCTTTTAAACACCATGCACGTCCTTGTCCTTCTTTTTCAAGCATGTTTCCTCACTCTAACGTTAGTCTGGGTAACGTTAGCACGTTAAGTAGC